>NC_085841.1:273516017-273816017 GCF_035594765.1 Anolis carolinensis | reverse complement strand
CCCTGGCCACAGGTCAGAGTCCCTTCCGACTCTTGCATTAAAGTCCCCCAGGAGGATGATTTTGTCCTCCTTAGGTATCTCCGATAGGATGGTGTCCAGCTGACAGTAAAAATTTTCCTTGATGTCTTCGTCAGCATCTAGAGTTGGTGCATAGGCGCATATGATGGTTGCCTGTTGGTTTTTGGCAAGGTTAATTCGGAGGGTTGAAAGTCGTTCGTTGATGCCAGTGGGTGCTTCAGTCAGGTGCTTCACCAGGTCGTTTCTGATCGCAAAGCCAACTCCGTGTATTCTTTGCTCTTCTTCAGGCAGTCCCTTCCAGAAGAAGGTGTAGCCTCCCTTTTCTTCCTTCAGCTGTCCCTCTCCTGCTCTCCGGGTCTCCTGAAGGGCTGCTATGTCAATCTTAAAGTGTCCCAGCTCCCTTGCAATGATAGCAGTCCTGCATTCGGGGCGTTCGCTGTCAGTGTTATCTAACAATGTCCGTACGTTCCATGTTCCAAAGTTCATTTTTCTTTTTTGGCCGCAGAGTGGTGACCCCTCTGGACGCGGCAGTCCAGTCAGGGTAGGAGAGGCAGACTATGTTTAGGGCACCTTTTCTAGCCCCTTCCCCATGTGGGGTGAGCAGAGCGGATCCTAAAAAGGGCTGCTCAGTCATGGATACAGCTGCCGGACTACTCAACTGCCTCGGTCCTTGAGGTAGAACGATTGAGTCCATATCCACCGCCCATGTGCCAGTCTGTGACTAGGGGCTTCCAGATTTCACAGTCCTGCCCCCGTCGCCACTCGCTGATCGCCATGGGACTTTTGTAGGTTTGTTTTTATTTTTGTTGGAAGACGCCTGTGCGTGATTTTTTTTAATGTGTGGAGATCGGTGCACGGCCGGTCAACACACAGTCTTCACAGAGTGAGGTTCCAGCAGTGGTGTGGTTAACACAACGAAAGTGGCTTCTCAGTCTGTTGCAGCCTTCTTCCGCCTTCACAGCCATTGTAACATGTACCATGTTATCCTCCGCCTGCTCCGCCGTTGAGGTCTTTGGGTCTTCGGATTGTGCTTGGTCTGAAGCCTCCCCTGCGGCCACTCCTAGGAGTGCATCACTCCAATGGTTGTGCCCACAGTTCATCGGAACACGCAAGCCCCCTCACCACGGCAAGGTGACAATCCATCGAAGTGTTAAAAAACACTACCTAAAATAATAACTTCAAACTGGTTCTAAGTATTTAAATAGGATCATGCAGCACCACAACTCTCCCAACTCCGCAGTATTTATGACCAGACAATAAAGAAAGAGATAAGCTGGAAATAAAACCTTGAAGTAACTTGATTATTCCCAAATGCTTAACTGAAACATGCCAGTTGGAAACATGTGGAATAATCTCCTTATTTGTAAATGCTGACTGTCAGGAAGAATGTAGTGTAAAGGATTCAGTAGGATTGCTAGCTGCACAGAAGAGCTATTGCAGTCTACCGGGTTGCTAAGGAAATATGATTTACATATTAGTCTCCAAATCTCTAAACTTACAGCACTGAGTGGAATTGTTCCCACATCTCATCATGTGTATGTTCCAGTTTTTCTACTGGGATTCCACCTGCCATGTTATCTGGAGGTCACACACTTCCCACTGCTGGTTTGGGCAAATTGGCCTCCTGGCACCTGCCACAGGCCATTTCCACTTCCATATATGGAAAAAGCAGTTAAAAACAAGAAAAGTTTATTTTAATTACTTCACTACTATACGGCCAAACTTTACTAACATTTGGCGGGTTTAGGGTGAAAACGCAAGGAGGAGGAGCAAAATTGGCCTATTGTATGGATTCGGCTAGTCAGCTAGAAGTTGTCCACCATTGTTCTCAGAAACATTACAAGAGACTTTACTTTGCATAAGCCTTTCTGCTATTAAATACAGTTGTTCCTGAAGAAGTCAGAACTGAACAATGTCCAAATTTGATTAGTTAAACTCTTTTCTAGTACATGATCAAATTGCTTCTTCCTTGGGATTTGTATTTCCCTCCTGAATGACATTTTTATTTATTTCTTGCTTTCTGCAGGCCATTTGTCAATGGAGGGAGAGCCAAACCATCACTCAGAGGGATCAGCATATGGAAGTGTGCAAGGGATATCACCTTATTTGTATCATCACAACCAAGGACAGCATTCCCCAGCACCACATCAGAACTCTCTCAATAACCAGTCACACCAATTCCACCCTCCTGTTCACTGCCCAACACCCATGTGCTGCAGCCATTGCCTTAATATTCCACACTTAAGTAAAGGGCAGCTCCCCCATCAAACCATGAGTAACCCTCAATCTTTCCGACAACCTCCTGAAATGCAGCACCACCAGCAGCAGCATTTCCCTTTGCAGTATAACCTGCAGCAGGCTGACCGAGAGCAGCGGTGTACTTTGCGACCCTTAAAGACATTGCAACCCTGCACAGAACAGAAATTTCACCATGAGCACGATAGCGAATTGGTCAGGATGGGGAAGCATCCCCAAGACCAACCAGTGCCCCATGCTGGCCACAACCTTTATAATTTTCCATCACGGGATGATCAGCAAGGCCGAGCTAGCCATGCCCCACAGTTGACGGCACCATCTGCAGTGCATAATCCAATGGTGCAAGTTCAGCTCGGTCCATTACAGAAACCAAAGATGAATCAGTCACAGCAGCAACAGCTGCAGCAGCAGGAACCACTGCTACCCCCCCAAGAGCTGTCCCCACAGCAGTCATCTCCTTCGGGTCCCAATGGGAAGGCTCGTGATCAAGTGATACAACAGAATTTGGACATCATGCACCATCAGTTTGAACTAGAGGAAATGAAGAAAGATTTGGAGCTTCTTCTCCAAGCTCAGCAACCAAGCCTTCAGCTGAACCAAGCCAAGCAGCCCCAGCATGTTCAGCAAACAATTGTTGGACAGATAAACTACATTGTGAGACAGCCCACTGCAGTTCAGCAACAAAGTCAGGAGGAAGCAAAAGTGAGCTTGCTAGGCCTTTCATTTTAGAAATGTGGTATAAATAGGGACCCTGAAACTATTTTTGAGGTGGAGGGTCTAACAATGTCAGGCAGGTCATTATTAATTTTGCCTACCTGCAGGCACATTTTTACATAATATACAGAGTCCTTGAATATTTAGTATACCTCTGGTTGATAAATCTCAAGAGGAGGGGGGGGGGAGGGAGAGAAAATTAGACTACATAGAAGCCTTCATGGTCCAATTTTGTCAAGAAAGTCACAGAAATTATATCCTACGCTAGGATTGTTGGGAGATGGGTAAAAGTTAGTTTTATGCTTTATACTTATGGGATAGCCAGCAGGTTTGTTTACTTATTGGACATACAGAGATCTTTGTCACATTTGAGAATCTGATATCCCTTGCATTAGTTCTTATGCAAACCATTACAAGCAGACATTACAAAAGGAACCATAAATGCATATAGTTGGCAGATATTCCTGTGGTATTATCTTGGTGTCCAGTGGTCTATTTAGATGCTAATTCTGATATAAATGGGAATAAGGCTCCATAGATTTAGCCTTAAGACCCAGATTCAGCCTTAAGACCCAGAGAATGGATGACAGTAGAACTTAAGAATAAAAAGTAAAGGTTTCCCCTGACATTAAGTCCAGTTGTGCCCAACTCTAGAGGTTGGTGCTCATCTCCATTTCTAAGCCGAAGAGCCGGCGTTTTCTGTAGACACCTCCTAGGTCATGTGGTCAGCATGACTGCATGGAGCGCCGTTACCTTCCCGCAGAAGTGGTATCTATTGATCTACTCATATTTGCAGTTTTCAAACTGCTAAGGTGGCAGAAACTGGGGCTAATAGCGGGAGGTCACTCTGCTCCTCGGATTCGAACCGCCAACCTTTCGTCAGCAGCTCAATGGTTTAATCTGCTGCGCCATCGGGGGCTCCATGAACTTAAGGATACTTCCTGCTATATCAGGTACCAACATTGTGGAAGTCCTGTCTTGAACTCCACATGCAGCAAAGGGACGGACAGCAATATCTTCCCAGAAAGCAAGGATTTGTAGAGATTTCCACAATAATGCATGGCTAAGTTTTTTTGAGGATTGAAAAGTCATAGCTAGCATCATGATCAAGTTTAGTAGCATGCAAGCAACCAGTGCAAGCAAGTTGACATTGATTTAATGTGCCTTTGGTCAGCAGTTCTTGTTAAAAACTAGACTCCAACCCATTAGTATGTATAATTAATATATGGAAATGATCTGGTTCCGACTAATGAATCTCTGCTTCTTTTTCTTGTCTCATAGGTTAGTGAAGATTCTGTTGAGCCAGAAGCCTCAAGCCCAGCACTCCCCTTTGACAGAAATATAATTCCATTTAAGTCCCAGCCATTAGAGGAAACTATTGTCAGTATTCACTCTCCAGAGAGTACTTTGAATTCAGCCAGAAAGGTACATGAAGCTTTTTTCTTTCTATTTAATAAAAGAAAATGTTTCTGTAGTTCTATATGGCCACTTTGAACACTTCCTGTCTCCGCACTTTCACAAGAATTAAGTTAAGGGTGCTTTTGGTAAAAAAAATGTCATCTTTGTGGACAAGACTTCTCTTAGTAGACCCCCTCCATATCTTTGGAACAGATATGTACACTTAAATAGGCTTTGAGTTGCTCCTGCTATTTGCATGCATGCCTGATTATTATTAATGTAGCAGATGATGCACAAGAAAAACATTTGTAATGCAGATGGGCTTTCATGCTAAGGCACATTTTACATTTCCATTACAAACTGCTTTAAGTGTGTAAATGCCTTTGCTTTTCTTTAATCTTTTCCTGAATTTTGACTGGTTGATGTAAGTACGAATGCAAAAGAAATAATATAGGACCATAGATTACACTTCCCCCACTTTATCCTTTTTTAAAAATCCCAGTTTTCATTGCTTTCATTATTATGCATAAAGATAATTCCTGTCTGAATATAGGATTCCAACTAACATATACAACTGTAGCTGTGATACTCAAAAATATAGTAGCTACAACATGGTGAACATATAGCCAGATTTGGAGAATAGCTGTAGTGGGGACAGATTTCCCAAAACAGCTTGGTGCTTTGTGGACTCATTTGGAGTACTGTTGTAAGTCAATTTATAAAGGAGAATGAAAGCATGACTTTGTTGGGATGACCAATTGAATGGTGGTGTGTATGTTTATGTGCCTCAATGTTGCCTTTTGACTTAAGGTAACCTCATAAATGTCATAATTTTTCTTAGGCAAGAAATTTCCTTCCTCTAAAATGTAGCCTACAGCATTGCCTATTTGTTGTCTGCCCTAAATCCAATACTAACCAAGGCTGATCCTGCTTTGCTTCCTAGATCAGATAGGATCTGGTGCATTTTAGAGTATTTAACTGCTTGGCTCTCTGAAGAGAAGTATATTCTGATCTAGCTATTCCTAAATGATTCATTTCATGGAACTCTCTGCCCTGGAATGTGGTGGAAGCTCGTTCTTTAGAGGCTTTTAAATAGAGGCTGGATGCACCATCTGTTGGGGGTGCATTGAATGCAATTTTTCCTGCTTCTTGGCAGTGGGTTGGACTGGATGGCACAAGAGGGCTTTTCCAATTTTATGATTCAATGAATTAGTTTTTCAGGTTACTCTATGTATTATTTTAAAATGCAGAAGATGGCCAGGATGCAAATACATCAAACAAAACAAATAAACATCCCTGTCTGGTTTAACCAGAGGTGTCTGTTATGTCTTGTAATGGTATCAAAACATTGTCATATATTCGTAGCTATATTTCCAAATATTTCAAAGGAAAATTAATTTTGACTCAGGTGAATGGACATTGAACTTGGACATTGCTGTTTGAATCCTGGGAATCTTTGTGCAGGTATTCTAGGAAACTGGCCTGTGATTTTTGAGCCTTAGAATTCCAGTGACTGGATATCTCTCAGAGGTATTTTTCATGGGAATTGCATTTAGTTTTAATTGCTAATATTAGTATGACTTTACAACATAGCCCTCTATATAGTCCAAAGCCCAAGATGCAAAACATTATCTAGTGTTATAAACTATTTCAATATTCTTCTGATGGTGCATCTACACTGTAGAATTAATGCAGTTTGACATCACTTTAACTGCCATGGCTCAATGTTATGGCATCACGGGAGTTGTCGTTTGGTGAGGCACCAGCATTCTTTGGCAAAGAAGGCTAAAGGCCTTATAAAACTAAAACTTTCATGATTTTATAGCATTGAACCATGGCACTTCAGTTTATGTCAAACTTCATTAATTCTGCAGTTTCATGCACCCATAGTTTCTGGAGTAGCCTGTGAGGTGATATGGGTGCTGAGGCCAGAAGGAATCTCCTAAAAGCCTGGTACACATTGTATCTTTCTATGTCAAATAATCAAATCAATCAAAACAACGAAGAAGGATGTATTCAATTTTGTCTATATTTTTTGATTGCCAAGCACTGAGTGTTTTTTAAGCCTCTCATTGCTCTCAATATCCATAATAAATCTGGACTTGAAGAACTTCACAGGAATTTTAACTGAGAGGCTGGACAACACTGTGACCCAATAGATCCACTCTGATCAAACTCTGGTGACATCTGGTGGACAAAATGGTCTACATCTCTAACATTGAGACAAGCAACTCTTGATCATCTTGTTCTGAGAAAGTTAGTTAATGCATCAAATGACAGCACCTCAAGTATTTTTCTGAATATGAACTTAAATCCTAATTCCTCCAGGATAATTACTAACATCATTTTGGGCTGGTAGCAGTAAATGATTTTGACTTCTATTCCCTTCATCTCAAAAGAGGTGCGAGACAAAGCTATGTGCTTTCTGTGTCGTTGTGGAATCCTTAGCTAATGCAATGAAAATGAGTCAAATAATCCAGACATGGAAAATTGATTATAAACTGGGCCTTTCCTTTGGTATGACATCTACAGCTCAAGGAAGGTGTCAGCTTTGACACATTGATAAAGAATCTATCATGATATAAATATGACCCCTGAAGTTTAGGCTGTTTTTGAAAGAACTTATCCATTTGTCCAGCCAATTAAACAATATCATTATCCTGGACGTTTGGTCTCACTTTTTTTGATGCTGAAGTACCAGCTGCTTTTCAGACAGCTCCACAAAGGAAACAAACAACAATTCCACTTCTATCTGTTGCCAAAGGAGGTATAAACCATGGCTCATACACTTTGCTTTCAAGAGGCCTCTGATTCAAATAGGTTTGGAATTCTAAACTTGAATGTCTCATTTTACAGCAGCTCAATTACCTTTGCTACATTAAAACTACATTCCTTCTCAGAGCATTAGTGTAGACATATAAAACAACATACTTGTAGACACTGCAAACTGGATGCCTTAATTACAAATTATGACTGAGAAAAGCCTAATTGAATAATTAAGCATGTTTTCATTCAGGATATTTTACTAACCAGGGATCATAGGAAGAAAAATCTCATTCCTGGATTGACTACCTTGTTCTAATATGTTCATTGTTCATCACTTAGAATTGCTCTGAGGACTACTTTCTTCTGAGAAATACAAGTGATACATTGGTTATCAAATTTAAATTGCTGAAGAAAGCTCAGTGATAGGGAACATTAAAAGAACCTTGAATCAATGTAACTATGTCTATACTAATGCGTACAAATGCTCTGTTTCCCCCTATCAATTTCAAATATTGTAACAGCCCCTCCATAATGTCATTTAAAACTTATATAAATGCTGCAATGACATTCTCCAACCTAAGGTTCTGCTTCTATTATCTATCAGTTCCTTGGGTCTCTGTTTAGAAAAATATGCTTGCATACTTAGACTAGGTAGTGAATGTGAGGAAAATATTAGCTCAAACGGCATAGCTTCATGATGATAATGATGATGATAGATAGATAGATACTATAGATAGTAAGAAAATCCAGATTACCTATATCCATTTCAGTCTGGTAACAGAACAGAGGCAGTTTTGGTCACCTTGGTGGATGGCCCACACTGAGAGCTGGACAGGGTGTTCCTGCTATGAGTAGTTCTATAGACTATGGTATTCTTCTGGACTACCTCTGAGGCAGGACTTTCAGGCATGGCTTCAGCAACTATTTGGAATGGTCCCAGTTTAGGTTAGATTTCTAAGTATATCATAAGGTAGTTTCACTCACTTCATACTGCATACTTCATAATAGGTATTCTAGAAAGATATCAAAAGCAGAGTTGAGTATGAGTCATTTTTGTACCTCACAAAGCAATGCCTGACATGAGGACTTTCAGGTACTGTTTTACAGTGGCTCTATTTCTTCCTGGAGAGACAAGCCTAAAAGATCATATTGGGAGATGCCTGTTCAGTCACCTGTCAATTGGAACCTCAGCTTCCCCAGGATTTTGTCCCCCCGCCTCAGGCTATTTAATACATACATGAAACTTTGGGGGGTTAGTGCCATCAATATGTGGATGGCATTCAACTCTACTACTCTTTCTCAATCCAAGAATGCTGTCTTAGTTTAAACTAGCGCTTCTCATTAGCAGTGGACTGGATGAAGGCAAATAAATTGAAGCACAATTCAAACAAAACAAGTACTCCTGGTTAGTCATAGGGCAGGTCAAGGAATGGGTGCTCAGCTTGTTTTAGATGTGGTTACACTCTCCCTGAAGTCACAGGTTTACAGTTTAGGTGTACTTCTGGACTCAGCTTTGAACTTCAAGATTTCTGGGGTGACCAGGAGTGCTTTTGCACATTTAAAGCTTGTGCACCGACTGCACCTGTTCTTTGAGGTGCTTGATCTGGCCATAATGGCATATGTCTTAAAAACTAAATCACACTGATGAGCCCCCCCCCCCCCCCCCAATCCCAGCAGTCAGAGATATGAGATATTTTAATGTTCTGACTAGTTTAATTCTATCTTAACGTTTACTTTCTGTATGTTTTTAACTGCTGCACTTTTTAAACTGTAAGCCACCTTAGGTCCTAATTCTAGATGGAAGATGGGATGCAAATCAAAAACAACAAATTAGTGTATGTATGTGAATAAAATCTCTTACATTTTCACAATTTTTTCATTGAAGGATCTACCGCAGTAGCAAACACATCATCAAAAGATATCAAATGTTATATGGCAACTACCGAAATGATTGCATCTTTCAAACTAAGAAATATTTCTACAGAAAGTGGAGAAGGAACTGAGAAACATTTGAGCAATAATATATCCTTACGTGGGGCTTTTTTATGAGGGGGAGGGAATATGCAGCCTTTCAGATGTTTTGGAACCACAATTTCAGCAACCTTAGTCTGCATACCATTGTCTGCATTGATTAGGAATGAGAGTTGTAGTCCAGCAGTATCTAGAAGGTCACACAACCACATCCTTTAGGTAATAAAGTAACGTACACATGATAGGATATTTATATGTGTCTTTTTGGGAAAAGTAAATTTCTATTGTTTTCTTGTCTCCTGATCAACTTTTCCATGGGAATGGGTTATCTGATATTTAGGATTCTTAAAACTGACTCTGAATATGAGAAACCTACAATCTATTACTTCTTTGGGGAAAATTTATCACACTAAAATAAATGTACATTCATTAGTAGAAGTCTCCCTGCCCCCCTTGGTGTGGCTGTAAACTCATTCAGATCAATGGCTCTTATATTGCAGTGTGTTAGACTGTGTTCTGAATAATAGCAGCAGGACTATAGTTAGGAATTTTGAATTGGTTTGGCTTGAGTATAAGAAAGATTGTCAAATAGCTAAATTAAAACTAGGTGCAATAACTCTAAATATAGTAATAATAAGTTGTCCACAACCTCTACTTGGAAATAATAACCAGGGAGAGCAGTGGCTAGCCAGTTGGGATCAATGGCCAGTCCACTTTTGGTGTAAGAAGGTAGAATGGAGTGTCTGTTGGGAGGCTTGGGCTTCCATGATACCAACCCATGGCTATGGCCCCCAGCCGTCTCTCTTGCTATGGGGCTGAATGTCAGCATTCTGGCAGAGGGCTCACCCTCCCAGTTAAGATTCTTTAACAGGTGTTTCAAACAGCAGTGTAGATGGGGCCTTGGAGTTTTAGTATCTGCTTTACCACTGACTTTTTTTTTGGCTTGGTTTGGTATTGAGTTAGCTGTGTAGAACTGGGATTTTTCTCATCAGGAAGAAGAAAACTTGGAAGAACTACCATGATGTAGTGAATAATACCTGTGTGGAAGAACTTCAGAGGTGTGCATAGTAATAGTACTGATTTATTAATAACTTCTTCATCTTCTCATTGTTTTTAATTGCTGTTAAGCTGGCTTTGACTTACAATTACTTTATGAACGAGACACCTCCAAGATACCCTCTTATGTACAGTGCTTCAAATTCAGGGATGTGGCATCTTTGATTGAGACTATCCACCTGTAACATACTCTCCTCTTTTCCCACTGTCTTCTGCTATATCAAGCATGGCACGTTTTCTAATGCAGAGCTTTCCAAACTGTATGTCATGATGACACATTAGTGTGTCAGCTGCAGTGTATAGGTGCGAATGTAACTAGAAACCTCTGAGTCTATGTGAAATAAGCAATTAAATCACATTTTTTCCATACATTTTGTTTTTACAATGTATGCATGTGTATTTATTTCTTATAAGGGGTTTGTTTAACTTCTGGTTTGTGAGTAAAATCATGAATTACCATGTCGTGAAATGATGCATGTCTAAAAAGTGTGTCACTAACATGAAATGGTTGAACATATCAAAAGCTCTGTTCTAATAAGTCACGTTATTTTATGATATGGCCAAAACAGTTTGGCCATTATAGCTACTAATAACAGTTCAGTCTTGATTAGCTCCAAGACACATTCAGTTGTCTTTTTGGCCATCTATGGTTTCCGAAGAACTCTTCTCCAGCATCACATTTCAGATTCTTATACTTGTTAATGTTCACAACCAGACATAGAAATCAGAATAAATGAAATCAGAAATGTGGATAGTTTTACACATTAACAACTGAAAACGACACTACAGTAGAGTCTCACTTATCCAACATTCTGGATTATCCAACACATTTTTGTAGTCAATGTTTTCAATACATTGTGATATTTTGGTGCTAAATTCGTAAATACAGTAATTACTACATAGCATTACTGCGTACTGAACTACTTTTTTTGTCAAATTTGTTGTTAAACATGATGTTTTGGTGCTTAATTTGTAAAATCATAACCTAATTTGATGTTTGATAAGCTTTTCCTTAATCCCTTCTTATTATCCAACATATTCGCTTATCCAATGTTCTGACGGCCCGTTTATGTTGGATAAGTGAGACTCTACTGTACCAAAATTAGAGTGTACTACCAATTTCTGCTGATTGTACCACTGTACTATCACTGAACTTATGCTAAGAAGGCAAAAGGTTTTCAGACTCAGGCTGCATTGTTCTCTTGACTCGTCTCTAAGAGACTGACTCTGAAGATTCAGCTTCATGCCTGGTAACTAGTTTTTATAATTGTGTTGCCATTGGTCTGAACTTTGCAAAATCAAGCTGCCTGGCTTTTTTTTTTAATGGTCAGTTGGCAGTCCTAAATGTCAGAGCCAAAACCATTATGCTGGGGCTGCAGAAAAATCGTTGGACTATAGAAGGAAAATACATCGTTTAAAATGGTTAGGAGAAGGTCCTTCAGATCTCAGTGACTGTCAAGATCCTATGGCATTAGATAAGTTTACCACCTAACCTAAGGGGTGGGAGTGAGGCAATAGTATATGTTGTGTTAATTGATATTAGAATTTTTCACAGTGACATTTTGATTAGGAAAGCTTACTTGTTTGTGCCAAAAGTGAGATAAATAATATGTGATGCTGTTGACTTTGATGGTTGTTTCTGCTCCATCCACTGTAACACCAGTTCTGGGATGTATTTTAGATAGAGAAAGGAAGAGAAATGAGTGATAGATCTATTCATGTTTCCATGTCCCTCCCTAACACAGAATAAGATCTGTTCAGGAAAGCCAAGTGAAATGCTTTGAATATATGTATAGGTTTTGGTTCACTCCAAGTTAAACTTGAGTTAACTGGATCTGAATTAGTGCATTTGCTTAACCTTGCAGTGTAATGAGCTGCCAGGGGGATTGCTCCACTTAGCAGCAGTCTCGCTTACTTTGCAGCCATTTGCTCTCAGTAATTTCTCTGCAATCAGAAAGAAATGGTGTAGCCTTAACAAATCCCAAGCGCAGACTTTATGAAAGGTAGGCACTTCCATTTCCATCTTTCTTTGTAGTTTATAATGCATGTGTGCACGGAGAGCTTAATTTTTAATTTTGATTTTGGGCACATGATCCACAGTCCTTTTTAAAAGTATAAATAGGGCTGCCATTCCTTCCCAGCCCTATTCCTGACCTCGTTCCTGTGTATTTTATTTAGCAATAGTCTGCTATGTGAAAACTTGGTGAATAAAGCCTTTCCCATCACTTATCTCCAGTAAGAGCACTGGCTATTGATTTTAGTTTAAATTTTTCCAGGATGCTATTAAAGGTAACGACTATCAAGACATGGCCAGGATAAAGGTAGCAACTGTAACTTTAAAGCTGAAATCTCTTAGATAAATTGGCAGTAATGGTGGGAAAATGATTTTAAAATAAAGATCACAATTGCGAGATTACTGTAACCTCGGCAACTTATATTTTGTTGAGTTAGGAGCTGTACACAAAGGGATTGTGAAGAATATGAGGATGGATAAAGAAACAGACATTGCCAAGAGGGAAGTTACAAAGACACGTGGCTGTAAAGATATGTCCTGGTACAAATGAACATGTTTGCAGTGTTACTTATTAAAATGTCAAAATTTGCCAGGATTTGCTGCACCACAACATGGCAGTCTCTGTAATGAATGTTTGTTGTGCTCAAAGAATGAAATGTTGAAGTGTTTTAGACAACTCTGAGCTATTAAAATGGCAAATAATCATCTTGCATTATCCAGTACAGCAGAAATCACTAGGGAAGAAGAGATTCCTCCTTCGCTCCCCTCCCTCCCAGTCCCCTGCTAATGGCAAAAGGAATGATTATTTTAGGGAGAAAATTAATAAGATCTTAATGAGCCTTACTCCCAGCGCATTGTTCACTTCATATTTGACAGCAGCTTTGTGGATCAGAGTATAGAATGTGTCAGCTCCTTACCAGCAGTTTTAATACACACACATACACACACATATATTTGTACTGAAGGATCATAATGTTTCTCATTATTAAAATAACCACAGAATTAACTTTTGCCTCCAGGGAAAAACAGATGGCAGCTTGATGGCCTCGTTTTTCCTTTGGTTCCTCTTTAGTAAGATTAATGATTTATACTGACTGATGCAGTCTATTATATTCTCTTCATACTTTTCCTGTTTCTGGAGCAGTAATAAGGGAAAATAGAAACCCATTTCTATGGAGAACTTAATCTCTTTAAAGGTATTACTGTAACTGCTTCAAGAACATCAGGTGATCTTGCAAAGACATTAGCTTTGAAGTTTTCAGGAGTCTTTCTGATCAACCATGTGAGAGTGATACACTTTTGAAATACCAGCAAAGGTTCCCTGGCACACTCCTCTTCTTTAGTCACAGAAGGTTTAGACTGTGACTCCAAAAATTTGGGATATAACCATTGGGTTTCTTTAGTAAGAAAAGGGTGATATCTCCTTGGCTTTAGAAGCACTGTCCTCACTTGCTATCTTGCAACAACCCCCCCCCCCCCCAATTAATTGTCTTGTTGTTTGCCTTCATGTCATTTCTGACTTGGGATGACCCGAAGGCAACCCTATCGCAGAGTTGGCAAGATTTGTTCAGAAATTATCTATGTTCCTCAGAGGTTGAGAGAGTTTGGATTTAGGCCTCCCAGTGGATCTGAAACCTTTACCATGCTTTGCACCCATTTATAATGTGTCAGTCTCTGAGAGACTAGAGGAAAAGAGCTCCCTTTCCTTGAGAAATGGTAGGATTGGGCCATTGAAGGTAATTTACTCTCTCATTGAAACCAAATGAGAGAGGAGGAACGGTAAAATCTGTACAACAAAATAATATGCTACTTCTGAGTGGAGTATTTCTTTGCAGGGCTATCTGTTGAGAATACTTTGATTATCTGTATCTGTGTGACTGGATGTTGGGTTGGTTGGTCCTTCAGGTCTCTTTCTGATCTTGTGATTTTTTGAGCAAGTGAAAGGGTTTTTGGGGAAAGACTCTCTCAGTACAAAAGGGTGTTATATATAGCTTGGGAGTTAGGATTTCTGCACAACAGATGCACATAATGAGGAAATAAAGCCATTACTATTTCCATTAAGAAGTAGCTGGTAATAAAGAGTGTTTTTTTTTTTAAAAAAAAATGTTGAATTTTTAATAGATGGGATTGTATTAATTTAAATAAATCATTGCGGATTAATTTTGTGTGATTTAGTGATTTAGATGAATTTCAATCAACTGGGTTAATCCTTTAATTCTGCGTGTATTTCTATATAAAGAGGAACAATAATTAGATAGTTTTTAGACAGTGGAAATGTGCATTGGGTTACATGTAGATTGGCATTGTGTTAATGAATTACAATAGATCCAGTTCAACACGTGCCATTGTTCCTAACTTTTTTGGTCCTTGTAGAAATCAGACTTCTGTACCAACCACACCACAAACAAAATGAGCCTCAAACCCACCTTTCCTTTGCTGTAGCCCCCTTCTTGCAACATGGGTGCTTACTGGCTGATGGAGAATGAAATGCAGTGGAGAAGTATCCAACTGTGTCCCTATATCATCCCCAGAACTGCTAAAGGACTCTGAGGAATCTTGGAGGATGCCTGTTGTTGTTAATCCAGATGTAGAACAATAGATGGATGCATCTCTGTCAGTCTCTAGTGGCCAGAAAATTGCTGTATTGGGAGAATTGCTGGATAGAAAGGGTGACCCTTTCTATCCAGCAATTCTTCCAATACAAGGTGATTGGATGGGAGATTTATTAAAGGTAAGCACATGCCATACATCTGCTTATCCAGGATCTCAGCCACTATCTTAGAAAAGGCTTTCTTTCTTTTATGTCAGTGTGAGAGAGTACTTTTCTAGGTTTAACTTTGTGGGTAATTTCTGCAATTCATTAAAAAAATTGTTGATCTGGGGGTACCTGTAAAATAAATTATATTTAGTTTTCATGTCCTATTTATAGATTCACTCTTTAAAAAACCCCAGATGATGTCCTAACATAAAACATCATGAGGGCATTAAAATAAGAACATATAATAATATATGCAAATAAAGTCCTCCCCACTGAACATGTAGCTGCATGTTCTTCTTTTTCAGCAACCAGCTTCCTTGAACATTGTAGGCTTTCCAAATGCTGTAGATATGGATTTGTCTTCTGCAAGGGTTTCCAAGTCATCTGGTCCTCAGGCAAAAGAAATCTCCAGTATAACATCCTGCCAGTCCCAGAATATGCCAGTTACTTCTGATGTGCCACCTAAAATTGTTCCTAATTATAGCTTGGATTTGGATAGGAATAAAAATGACCTGGTCACTAACAATATTGACCACATAGCAACTGGTGGAATGCCCCTGCTGAGCACAGTGTGCAAGGTAAGAACTGTTATAGGTAAAAAAATATTGTGTGTAAATGACAAAAAGCAAAAATCATGTACAAATAGTACAGCAACGACTAACAGAAACTGTACAATTATAACATCTAAACAACCCCTTACCCTCCTACCCCAAACCTGTGAACCCACCACCTATGACTTCTGACACTATTCAGTGTGAATCTTAAAAATCTACCCTTATATATATGTTTTAATTAATTCACCTTATGGCTTTTTAAAGACTACATTTCCAAATATCAGCCTCCATTTTTTAGGGAATTCCTCCTTGATTCCTCCCTGAGTACTATTTGTTAGTTTGGCCATTTGAATATCCTCTAATAATTTTTGTCTACAGTCCCTTCTTTCCCCTCTTCCAAAATTTTGCTATTGTAAATCTCGCAGCAACAAAGCTATATTGGCAATTAATTCACCTCCTTTGCTGATTTTCTCTCTAAACAATCCTAAAATACACATTTCTGGGTTTTTCTTAACCCTTTTAGTAATTATTTTGTTTGTTTCCAAGGTAAGAACTGTTGATACATGGTGGACCCACTAAGATGGTCCGCCCCAGCAGGCTGATGGATCTGGATGGACTTCTGAGGTCTCTTGGGGATCTTCCTGTTCTGGAGACTGGCGATTCTGTCGATGTCCTGGCTGATCGCTATAATAGTGAGCTGACAAGGGCACTTGACACGATCGCTCCCGAATGTCCCCTCTCGCTGCGTAGAGTCACGTCGACTCCTTGGTTCACTGAGGAGCTGGCTGTGATGAAGCGTGCAAGGAGGGGACTAGAGTGCATCTGGAGGAAATCTCAGGATGTGTCTGACCAAGCACGGGCTAAAGCCGCTATTAAGGCTTACTCCGTGGCTCTGCGAGCAGCCAGGAAAGCTTTCACGACTGCCCGCATAGCGTCTGCAGCCAACAGGCCATAGGAGTTGTTCCGAGTTGTTGGGGAGCTCCTGCGGCCTCCCGAGACCCAGGGGCTTCCTGATGACTTGGCAACTCGGTGCAGCGATTTCGCGCACCATTTTGCAGGCAAAGTTGCTCAGATACGCCGTGAGTTGGACTCCAGCTTAACTGTAGTTCCAGCGGAGGTAACCGAGGTACCTGTCTGTCCGATCTTGTGGGATTCTTTCCGGCTTGTTCTTCCTGATGACGTGGAGGGGATTCTTGGGTCTGTGAGGGCGCCCACTTGCGCTCTGGATCCTTGTCCTTCTTGGCTGGTTAAGCTGGCCAAAGATGGGTTGTTGGATTGGTTTGTGGCTATTATAAATGCCTCCTTGGGTCAGGGGTCAGTTCCATCCTGCTTTAAGCAGGCAGTAGTACAACCATTACTAAAAAAGACCTCTTTAGACCCATCTGTATGTAACAACTACAGACCAATTTCCAACCTCCCATTTTTGGGCAAGGTTCTGGAGCGGGTGGTTGCCACGCAGCTCCAGGAGTTCCTCGATGACACAGATTTTCTGGACCGCTCACAGTCTGGCTTCAGGCCTGGGCACAGTACCGAGACGGCTTTGGTCGCCTTGGTGGATGACCTCCGCAGGGAACTGGACAGGGGGAGTGTGACCCTGCTGATTCTCTTGGACATCTCAGCGGCTTTCGATGTGATGACTCATGGGCCTTGTAGTCCTGTTCCTAGTACTATTGTGGCAGACGAAGAGGAAAACATGGGATTTTCGCCGGTTCAGCAAGAGCCGGAGCCTCCTCACCTGCAGGATGTTGATGTTTGCCCACAAGAATTCAGCCAAACAGGCCTTGGGCAGAAGTCCCCCCCGTTTTCCCGGAGGGAAAATTACTCCAAAGATAGAGGAGCCAGAGAGGCTAATCGCAGAAGCATGAGAATCGCTGCCAAACAAATGGCTGATTAGGTCTGCTTCCCTTGGGAAATTCTAAGGAGTCATGCATCTGGACAGAGTTGGGTTTCGCTTCTCGTTCTCTAGGGAAAGAGTTCTGTTGGCGGGAAAACAAGACCCAATATAGGTGCTTAGCGCCAGGAATACCTTGCGGAGTCAATTGATCGGCTTGAGGAGAGAGATCGTGTGTGGACTTCGTAATCCCAGTTCCTTGCTTCCCGGATCAAGTTTCAAGTCTTGCCTTGTCTCACGTTTTGCCACGGACTTTGTTTCATGCTTCATGTTTGCCTCATTTTAAGTCTTGGATCAAGTCAAGAATCAAGTTTAATTCCAGCCTTGTTGTCAAGCTTCATTGGACTATAAAGACTCTGTTATTTCCCCACACTATTGCTTGGCAAAGTGTGTGTTTCGGTCAAGTGGATTAAAACTTTGAACTCTAATATCTTGTATTGGACAATACATTTCTGGACTATATTTGACCTTATCTGAAAGGTCTGCTTCTGAACTATATTCTTCACTTGTTTTTATTGGTTTTATATATTTCTTTAATAAAGATATTAGATAGAGACTGGCCTCTGTGTAAGGTTATTGGTGCTCTGCAGCCTGGGTCCTGACAGTTTGACTCCGCCACCTTAAGCACCAATTAACCTAAGGCCAGAATGTCTACAGGAACCGGAGCGGAGGCTCAACCAGCCAGTTACACCATTTCCCAAGATGAATTCAATAGAATCGGAGATACACTCCGTACGCAGGAGGGAGAAATACGGGGCTTGAAGGAACGCGGAGCCCGTCTCCCTGCCCTAGCGCTACCAACCAAGTTTTCTGGAGAAGGCTCCAAGGTTCATGTTTTCCGTCGCCAGTGCCAGGCGTACATAGAAGCCCGCCAAGCCGAGTTTTCCCAAGAGGAGGTCAAGGTGGTGTGGATCTACAGTCTCCTAGATGGGCCTGCGGCCACTTGGGCGACGGCGCTATTCGATGCGGGTTCCACGCATCTAAGCACCGCGCAAAATTTCTTGAATCACCTTAGAAGGACCTGGGGGATCGAGGACGACGAGGAGGCGGCCAGCCACAAACTCCGGCGTCTCTTCCAAGGGGACAGGCCGTTGTCCCGGTACATAGCCGAGTTCCGGGTGCTGGCTCAGAGCACCGGCTGGAACGATATAGCCCTTAGAGGACAGTTTCGCGAGGGCCTCAACTTCGAGATGCAGGAAGACATCTCTTCCCCCAGGGACTCTGGAGAGACTCATCAACCAGTGTTTGCGAGCCGAAGCCCTGCTTGCCAACAAAAAGCAGTGGCTCCGAGGCCAGAGTGGAAGAGCCGGAGTGAAACCTCCCGCTTCTGCCAGTGTTCAGCCACGTCCAGTATGGAGATCCCCACCGCCAGCCCCAAACCCCATGGGAAGCGAGGAGGAGCCGATGCAGCTGGGCAATGTGCGCCCCAGACTAGATGTTGTCGAAAAGGCCCGCCGCCAACATTTGAATCTGTGTTGGTACTGCGGGAATGGGGGCCACTGCGCCAGAGAATGTCCAGCCAAAAAGAAGCCCGCCGCCCGCCTGGCGGCAGCGTCCTCCGCGGAGGCGGAGGCGGCCGGGGCGGCTGGAGCCAAGCCGGCGGGGGAAGCCAGCGACCGGGCGTAGAGAGGCTCGCCAACCCGGTCAAAAACCCCACTCAAGAGCCACAAACCGGGGTCCTATTCCTCCTGGTGGTCACGCTGTGGTCAGCGAAAAAAGGACCCGTCATGATCCATGCCATGATAGACTCAGGGGCAACAAACAACTTCATCGATAGAGAGTATGCCGACTCTCTGGGATTACAATATCATGATTTCAAGAATGCCCGGGTGGTGCAGGCCATAGATGGCCGACCCCTAAAGACAGGTCCAGTAAGCCAATGGACTGAACCCACCAGAATGTGGATAAGAGAACACATGGAAGAAATTTCTTTCTTCGTTACCGAGGTTCCCCACTTCCCTGTGATTTTGGGAATTCCATGGCTGACGCCCCACGACCCAAACATCTCCTGGTCCAACAGAGAACTGCAGTTCGCCTCAAAATATTGCCAAAACCATTGTTTAGTAGCCAAGGTCTGCCAAGCCACAGACACAGAGCCCATCATCACCTTGCCCAAGAAATATTCGGACTTTTGGGATGTTTTCAATGAAAAGGAAGCCGAGAAACTACCCCCACATAGACCCTACGACTGTGCCATTGACCTGGTGGAGGGGGCCCCAATTCCGCGAGGACACCTCTACTCCCTGACTGAATCAGAGCAAGAAGCTCTCAGGGAGTTCATAGAGTCAAACCTCCGCAAGGGGTTCATCAGACCCTCTCAATCCCCAGCAGCTTCCCCAGTGATGTTTGTGAAAAAGAAGTCAGGGGACCTACGCTTGGTGGTGGACTATAGAGCATTGAACAATATCACGAAGCGGAATTGCTACCCTCTGCCTTTGATCTCGGACCTCTTAGACCGGCTCCGAGGGGCCAAGGTTTACACCAAGCTGGATCTCCGCGGGGCTTACAATCTAGTTCGCATTAGAGAAGGGGACGAATGGAAAACCGCCTTCCAGACCAAATTCGGATTATTTGAGTCCCTAGTCATGAATTACGGTTTATCCGGAGCTCCCGCAACATTCCAGCACTTTGTCAACGATATCTTCCAGGATTATCTAGATCGGTTCTTGATCATATATTTGGACGATTTTTTGGTATATTCTAGATCACAATCGGAACACGAGCAACACGTCAGAATGGTGCTACAACGATTGCGGGATCATGGACTATACGCCAAGTTAGAGAAATGCGCCTTTGATCTACAAGAGGTAGATTTCCTGGGATACCGCGTCTCACCACAAGGGCTCTCCATGGACCCGGCAAAGGTTTCAGCAGTATTGGAATGGCGGGCGCCAACCAACAAGAAGGAAGTACAGCGCTTCTTGGGGTTTGCAAACTATTACCGCAAATTCATCCCAGACTTCGCTCGCTGGTCTGACCCAATCACCAGCTGCATCCGAGGGAAACAGCCTTTCTGCTGGACAGAGCAAGCAGAGAAAGGGTTCCACCAGCTAAAGCAATTATTCACGACCCAGCCAATTCTACAGCACCCTGATCCTAAAACCCCTTTTGTTGTGCAGGCTGACGCCTCAGATGTGGCAATTGGGGCTGTACTCATGCAACCAGTGGGGGAACATCTTCATCCTTGTGCCTATTACTCCCGTCAACTAACAGCCCCAGAGAGAAATTACACTATTTGGGAGAAAGAACTTTTGGCCATAAAGGCAGCTTTTGAAAATTGGAGACATTGGTTAGAAGGGGCCAGATTTCCCATTGAAGTTCATACTGATCATCGAAATTTAGAGCACCTAAGGACCGCACGAAAGTTAAATCAAAGGCAGCAGCGCTGGGCTTTATTCTTTGAACGTTTTGACTTCCAGATCCATTATGTAACCCCGGCTCAGACCAAGCAAGCAGATGCTCTATCATGGAAACCAGAGTATGCTGCAGGACGCAGAGAGACCTCAGAATCTCGATTGCTGCAACCCGAAAACTTTGCCACGCTCACAGTGGGAAACACCAATTCCACTTCAATTGAACCAACTCCCTCTAACCCAGAATCCCTTTGCACTCAAGAAATTAGAGCCAGTCAACAGGCAGATGCCTGGGCTCAAGAACAGATTCGCCAAGGACTACGTTTCCCTTTCTCACTTAAGGATGGGCTACTATGCTACAGGAATCATGTTTACATCCCTCCAGGTCCAGGCAGAGAAAAAGCACTTCATCTGTGTCATGACAGCAAGCCAGCAGGGCATTTTGGACTTTTAAAAACCATGCACTTGATCCTACGAGATTTCTGGTGGCCCAAGATCCGCAAGGATGTGGAGAAATATGTCAATATCTGTCCTGTATGTCAGCGTTCCAAGACACGAAGGGAGAAGCCGTCAGGGCTACTGCATCCCCTTCCCACTCCTTCTCGCCCATGGGAGATAATTTCCGCGGATTTTATCACTGACCTACCACCCTCCCTTGGATTCACCACGATCCTAGTGGTGGTGGACCTTTTTACCAAGTTGGCCCATTTCATTCCCTGCGATGGTCTCCCCACGGCCAAAGAGACTGCAGATTTATTCCTTCAACATGTTTTCCGACTACATGGATTGCCCAAGAGTTTAGTCACTGACCGTGGATCTCAATTCACCTCTCGTTTCTGGAAAGCACTACAGAAACTATTGGGCATAGACTCTCGTTTATCTTCAGCTCACCATCCCCAAACGGATGGGCAAACTGAGCGCACCAATGCCACTTTGGAACAATACCTTCGCTGTTATGTAAACTACCAACAGGACAATTGGGCTTCCCTATTACCTCTATCGGAATTTGCTTACAACAATGGTGTCCAGGCTTCAACTAAAGAAACCCCGTTCTTTGCAAACTACGGTTTCCATCCACGCTTCTTTCCTTCTGTCATTGAAACTTCAGAAGTCCCTGCAGCGGAGGACTGGCTGCAAGAATTCACAGCGGTGCAACAACTCTTGCACCAACAACTGGATCAAGCCAAGGAGGACTATAAACGCCACGCTGACGGCCATCGCCAGCCGGGCCCCGAGATCAAGGTAGGAGATCG
The DNA here is from genome assembly GCF_035594765.1 of Anolis carolinensis. Taxonomy (NCBI): domain Eukaryota; kingdom Metazoa; phylum Chordata; class Lepidosauria; order Squamata; family Anolidae; genus Anolis; species Anolis carolinensis. The sequence continues at coordinate 273,794,015 of NC_085841.1, read as the reverse complement.
GGTTCTGTTGTCCACTCGCTTTTTGCCCTCCCACTGTCCCTGCCGGAAGTTAGATGCCCGTTTCATTGGTCCCTACCCAGTGGTGGCGCAACTTAACCCCATGACTTTCAAACTCCAACTTCCGCGCTCCATGCGCATTCATCCGGTGTTCCATCGTTCCCTGCTCCTTCCGGCGGATGGTGTACGCCCTGATGCGAGCTGGCCGGCCCCCGCCCCTGTTTTGGTGGACGGGGAGGAGGAGTTAGAGGTTCAGGACATTTTGGATTCTCGCTTCCATCGCCGCCGCCTTCAGTATCTCATTGACTGGGTGGGTTTTGGCCCCGAAGAACGCTCTTGGGAAGACGCTTCCACAGTCCATGCCCCCGACTTAGTCCGCCGCTTCCATCAGGCCTACCCTGCCAAGCCGCGGCCCCGGGACTCGAGGAGAGGGGCCATGTTTGAGGGGGGCCTTGAGGGCGGGGATAGTGTGATGACTCATGGGCCTTGTAGTCCTGTTCCTAGTACTATTGTGGCAGACGAAGAGGAAAACATGGGATTTTCGCTGGTTCAGCAAGAGCCGGAGCCTCCTCACCTGCAGGATGTTGATGTTTGCCCACAAGAATTCAGCCAAACAGGCCTTGGGAAGAAGTCCCCCCCGTTTTCCCGGAGGGAAAATTACTCCAAAGATAGAGGAGCCAGAGAGGCTAATCGCAGAAGCATGAGAATCGCTGCCAAACAAATGGCTGATTAGGTCTGCTTCCCTTGGGAAATTCTAAGGAGTCATGCATCTGGACAGAGTTGGGTTTCGCTTCTCGTTCTCTAGGGAAAGAGTTCTGTTGGCGGGAAAACAAGACCCAATATAGGTGCTTAGCGCCAGGAATACCTTGCGGAGTCAATTGATCAGCTTGAGGAGAGAGATCGTGTGTGGACTTCGTAATCCCAGTTCCTTGCTTCCCGGATCAAGTTTCAAGTCTTGCCTTGTCTCACGTTTTGCCACGGACTTTGTTTCATGCTTCATGTTTGCCTCGTTTTAAGTCTTGGATCAAGTCAAGAATCAAGTTTAATTCCAGCCTTGTTGTCAAGCTTCATTGGACTATAAAGACTCTGTTATTTCCCCACACTATTGCTTGGCAAAGTGTGTGTTTCGGTCAAGTGGATTAAAACTTTGAACTCTAATATCTTATATTGGACAATACATTTCTGGACTATATTTGACCTTATCTGAAAGGTCTGCTTCTGAACTATATTCTTCACTTGTTTTTATTGGTTTTATATATTTCTTTAATAAAGATATTAGATAGAGACTGGCCTCTGTGTAAGGTTATTGGTGCTCTGCAGCCTGGGTCCTGACATTCGAAACCATCGACCATGGTATCCTTCTGGGGAGGCTCTCTGGGATGGGGCTCGGTGGCACGGTTCTGCTGTGGCTCCAGTCCTTCCTGGAGGGCCGTTCCCAGTTGGTGAAGCTGGGGGACACCTGCTCGGACCCCTGGCCTTTGACCTGTGGGGTCCCGCAAGGGTCTATTCTATCCCCCATGCTATTCAACATCTACATGAAACCGCTGGGAGAGGTCATCCGGAGTTTTGGAGGGCGTTGCCATCTCTACGCAGATGACACGCAAATCCACTACTCGTTCCCATCTGACTCCAAGGAAGCCCCTCGGATGCTGAACCAGTGCCTGGCCGCTGTGGCGGACTGGATGAGGAGGAACAAGCTGAGGATCAATCCTGACAAGACAGAGGCCCTCCTGGTCAGTCACGCGTCGGATCGGGGTATTGGGTGGCAACCTATGCTGGACGGGGTTGCACTCCCCCTGAAATCACAGGTCCGCAGTTTGGGGGTCCTCCTGGACTCAGCGCTGACGCTTGAGGCGCAGGTGTCGGCGGTGGCCGGGAGGGCCTTCGCACAACTCAAGCTTGTGCGCCAACTGCGACCATACCTCATGAAGTCTGACTTGACCACGGTGGTGCATGCCTTAGTTACCTCTAGACTGGACTACTGTAATGCGCTCTACGTGGGGGTTCCCTTGAAGACGGCCCGGAAACTACAATTGGTCCAGCGCTCGGCTGCCAGGTTAATTACGGGGGTGAGTTACAGGGAGAGATCTACTCCCCTGTTCAAGGAGCTCCACTGGCTGCCTTTTATTTTCCGGTCCCAATTCAAGGTGTATACCTTCACATATAAAGCCCTAAACGGTTTGGGACCCACCTACCTTCGTGACCGTATCTCCTATCACAAGCCTACACGATCCCTTCGTTCATCAGGGGAAGCTCTCCTGTCCCCACTCTCGATATCCCAAACCCGCCTTGTGGGAACAAGGGAGAGGGCCTTTTCTGCTGTGGCCCCCCGATTATGGAATTCTCTGCCCGCTGAGATTAGGCAAGCCCCCACACTAGCAGCCTTCAAGAAAGACTTGAAAACATGGCTCTTTCGCTGCGCTTTTGGAGAGTAACCATTTTATATTTCTTTTCCGTTGCTCCTCCTAATATCTATCCTCCAGAATACCCCACTCCCTTATGACCCTGTTCGCTGTGGTTTTTATTTTTATGTCTTTCTCACCCCGAGTTTTAACTTAATGTTCATGTGGTCTGCCCTTGTTTTTATTGTCTCCTTGTTTTATTTTGTAATGGATATTATTTACTGTATTGTTTATTGTATTGTGTTCTGCTGTTCTTTTATATGCTGTTTACATTGTATTGTTTTGGGTGTGGCCCCATGTAAGCCGCCCCGAGTCCCCGTTGGGGAGATGGTGGCGGGGTATAAATAAAGTTTTATTATTATTATTATTATTATTATTATTACATCAGATAGTTTATTTGATAGAAATCGTTGTTGGGACAATAATTTCTGTTAATATCATAAAATATCATATGCCAAGAATACCACTATAGAAGGGAATGGTATTTGCAGAAGACCATAACAGTACTCTTGCCAAGCTCTTGTTTATATTCTTGTGGATGTTTCGTACATGCATACATCCTCATGTATCCTCAGGTTTTGCTGCAAGGAGTTAACCACTGACTTTGATGCGGGAAGCAGTTCCACAAATATATAACTCATTCTCTGTGTGTATTGGCATTCAAGTTACCTGTTTACTTATGGCATCCCCATGAATTTCACAGGTGTTCTTAGACAATGAATATTCAGATGTGATTTCCCAATGACTTCCTATAATTTATAATTGACAACGTTTGGTATTCCTTGATGGTCTGCTATCCAAGTAGTAACCAAGCCTAACTATGTAACTTCAAACAAAATCTACTTATGCAAAATCTCTGATATAGATTTATCAAATAGTGGGATCACTTGTTCTGTATGCTTAAGGGATGCTTGGGGTTGTGTACCATTAAATGCATCTTTCCATGTCACATACAACATTTAGTGAAGCTCTATGTATGTGTGATTTAAAAGCCTGTTTGTGAAATGGCATGTGCATTAATCATTTAGATGTCCCCTTGAGTAGTCCTAAAATTACTCTTTAGATCCCACCCTTTGTGTACATAATTAGTATATCCCAAAACTTCTGAATCATTCAATTCCTCTGTTTTTAACATCATTTTTCAACTTCAGTATATATAAAAGTTATACATTTCAATGTCTTTTTTTTTTAATTGCAAGCTGGAAAGTGAAGACTTTGGTTCTGCAAGTTTCAGTCTTGGAAGCAACTCTGTCACTCCACCAGAGTCAAAAGACATGTTAGCTCTTCCTATTCACAATATTCTGGAAGAACCTATTAATCTTTCAGTAAAGAAGACTCAGCCATGTGTCTCTCCTTCCATACATGTCAGCAACACTGATTGTATGCAGTCACCTAATTCAACTCCAAAACATAGTGAAGGTACTGGTTTTCTTCATCTTCGTCTATTCAAAATGTCTATTTCTCCTTGTATGTTGCGTGTTTTTCAGGATGCTAAGATAATGTCCTCTATTACTGATATAACAAAACTAGCTATGTTCTCCATAACTACTGTATTTTGAGATGGTGTCCACAATATTTGCCTGTAGTAAACAACTCCCTGCCTGTTAAGTCTTGCACAATAGTGCATAGAATAATGCCACGGTCACATTTTTTCTACTACTGCTTCTCTACCTCCAGTCTTTAGAGCGCTGCATATCACTTTGGCACTATTTAATATCCAAAGATTGATAATTTTATTTTGGACTGAGTTCCTTTTGGACCTTTAAAGCTATAAATGGTCTAAGGCCAGAATATCTTAAGGACCAACCCCACCCCCCATCGGAATGTACCAATTTATGTTCAGTTTCTCATCTTTTGTTTCAATACTGCCTTGGTTGTAGAGACCTCTATCATACTATGTTGTTATATGTTGCAGATTTTAAACCGTTTTTAATGTTTAATGTTTTTGATGATATGGTGCATGTTATTCTATTGTAAGATTATGTAATTACAATACATTGTGCTGTATTGAATATTTCATTCTGAACTGAACCATTCTCCTGTTCAAATCCATGTAATTATGCCTACAGTGCATATTAACTTAAAAACCACAGTAATGTTTGATTGTTATATCTTACCCACTTAAATAAGGTGCTCAAATTGGACATGGTAATTCTGTTATCCAGAGCTCATTTAATGTCTGAATTTTGACAAATCCAAACACTTTATTCTCTACCAGAAATGAATATTTTCTCGGTTGTAATAGAGATGTATGAAATATATTTGAACAGTAGGTTGCTGTAAGTTTTCCGGGCTGTCTGGCTATATTCCAGAACAGTTTGCTTCCAAAGCTTCTTTCTGGCCCTGCATGCCCAGAGTACCCTGTTTTGTTACAAAAGAATCAAATATATTAGGGTGGAATTCTATAATTCTGGAAGAGGAGGTTTCCAAGTTCCAAAAATAGCATAATCAGAGGGAAATGATCTGTAGAGATCCTTTGTATGGCTGGTGACAGAAATCTGTGTTGTCCAAGTAGCATCATAACCATCTCTATCTGGAATATCAGTATGCAAAGGGATTTCATAGCATCCTAGAGACTAACTGAGAAGATGAAGTCGGTAGTCTACTAATCTTATGCTTCCAACTTTGTTCTCTCAGTTAGTCTCTAAGGTGCTGCAAGATCCCTTTGCATACTGGCCTCAAAATAAGGAGAATTCAAGTGACGAGAGAAAGGCTTCTACTTAAACATTAGGAAGAATTTCTTGAATATTTGATAATGCAGTGGACTGCTTCAGAGGGAGATCTTTAAACAAAAATTGGATGGCTATGATTCAGTGGTGATTTTGTTGTATATTTCTGAATAGCAATGTTTGAACTAGATGGTCCTTCCAGCTCTATGATTCAGTGGCTTCTGTGACCATAGAAAACTTTAGATCTCTCCCTCTTTGGCTATGGCCCTATGATAGGAGAAAAGCCATCCTAGCTATGCAATAATTAAAAAAGCAAAACAAAAGCAAACCCAACTGGGGACAAAAAAAAAACTCCCTGATTCCATCATGAGGAATATGAGCCCAGTAAAGCTTAGGAAGTGACATGGAATCCATCTTACCAATCAAGTACCAATCTCTTAATCAGTACAAAGGAGATTATGGATGCCAAACTGTAATTGTTGTTTTAGTCAAGATAAGTTTCTCGATATTTCATTCATTTTCCTTCTTTCAGATTACCATAACTGTGAGGAGAAACATTTTGAAATGGAAGATAAAAGTAACCAGAGCAGCAGGTAATCGGGTTTTGTAAAACATGTAAAATTTAAATGATAGTCAAAGGAATTGATCTTTTTTCTTTTCTCCTTAGAAGATAATATAAATTGCACTTATTGTTGAAGCCACCCAGATAAGTTTTCCTAGGCTGATGAAATATCTCAATCACATTATCTGTTATGAAAATTATTTTACACTACAATCCTAAATGCAAATAGTATTCTTTAAGACTGCAGATGTCTCCACATTTTACTGTTAATGTTATCTGAATGGGGGTTTGTGTAGTATAATGGTTTTAGAGTTGGACTGTGACTCTGGAAACGAAGGCTTGAATCTCCACTTGGTCCTGGAAACCCACTGGGTGTCCTTGGGCAAGTCATGCTCTCAAATTCTGAAGAAGGCAGTAGCAAACCTGTTTGTATGTGAGGATTTTGTTGATTCCTCATTATGAGTAATTTAGTTCTGTCTTGAAATAGCAAATCAATTAATAAAATGCCATTAAAATATGCGAATTAACTATTTTACAAGACAATCCAGCCTGTCAAATTACATGGTACTCATACAGGTAAAATGAAGTTATGACCTTTCAGAATCCTGATGAAATCAATCTTGTAGTAAACATTCATTTTCAGAACTTGCGCAAGAGAGATGAAAGTCCCTTACGTGAGATTGGAACGACTGAAAATACACACATCAGATTCTGGAGAGCTTCCAGTATTTAAACTGCAGCCACAAAAGAATGAACATGACGGGACTTTCCTACTTATAATTGAATGTGGTACTCAGTCTTCAAGCATGGCTATAAAGGTAAACTCAGCTTGCCTGGTTGGATTGCTTCACTCCATGCAGATGAAAAAGTAGACTTAGGGTTAACATCACTGTGGTGTTTGTTTTGCTCTCTGTGCCCCTGTTCAGAAGATTTCACCTCACTTTCTGTCCCTGTGATAATTGGATTTTGAATAATTTGACTTGTGGAAACAAGGATTGGTGAGAAAACGTCAGTGGAGAGCCCTTTCCCCCATGATAACTCTTTTGGGAGTGAATTTCCCTTCCGAGGGGTAGATTACTTTCACTTTCTGTTATCTCAATCCCATTCTTAATTATGAGTCATTTGTAAGTCAAATGTTTGTAACCCGGGGACTGCCTGTATATGTTAAAATTATCTGATGACCTTGATCAGAGAATTTTACTATGTCATTACACTTGGGGCCAAATGACAGGTAACAGTAACCATCTGTAATCGTATCTCATATCGTCACTATATCTCTTGATGCTTCAGGGATTTCTTTTTCTTGGGGGCATGGGGCTGTGTAAGATTTAGGGTCAAATCTCCACTTAGCTATGCATCTAACTGGGTGACCTCTGTCAATCACCCTCTGCCTTAACTTCTTATTAGAGGAGTCTTGTGATAAGAAAATGGAGTTGAGGAGAGCAATGATGTAACAAACTAACAATACAAAAAATCTAATCCTAAAGCCTAAGTTAGTGTTTCTCAAACTCTACACCTACAGGGATTATTGACTTCAGCTCCCAGAAATCCCAGCCATCTTACCAGCTGTTAGGAATTGTGGGAGCTGGAGTCCAAAACACCTGGAGAATCAGAGTTTGAGAAACACTGGTCTAAATGGAAAATTCAGATGATAATGGATTTTAGCTGCTGCTGGGAATAATTTATAGCTCCTGGTGTCAGTTGTTTGAATCCTGAATTGCCTGGAGTGGTCCGGAGGTTCCTGTGGACAGAAATGAACGTGTTTTACATGCCCCCATTCCCCTACAGTCTTCGTGTTTCTCAAAATCTGTTCTGGAGAGCTGTAGTAATACTACTGAGGGAAAGAAGAATTGGCAGAAATTGTGACACCCTCTCCCTGCTTTTGCCAATGAATCTGTGTTCCATCTAATGATTCTTCTGCTCATCAGATACAACATACTGTCTAACGCTAGCACTAGAAGGAGAATTAATTGTGTTTGTTACAGTTCAAGGCAAAATTATTCTAGTTGTTGATTCACATTGGAAGTAAAGGGCATTTTATAATTTCTTTCCCAATATATCTTATGGAGAGAGGAAGAGCTCTGACACTCTGAGGGGCATGCAGCCATTCAAGCTTCAATATCTCAGCTTTCCTAATTAGTTGTTTAATCTATTGATTATATGAGTTAAAGCTTCAGGCATAATTTTAATGACTGTAAATGGGACAATCCAAATATACTTGAAATTCCAATAGGTCACCAGCACATCATTGAGGGAAATTGCCATATTTAATGTGCAATGACTTACTGAAAAGGTATAAGTTAGCTTTTCAGATCCCAGATGTTATGAAGATGTTTGCCTTGATGCCTTTATTCATTGCATTCCAGACTCAGCAGTAATTCATTGTGCATGAAAATTAAATGTTTCTTAATGAAGACTTTACTTTTCATTTAAGATCAATCACGGAAATTCACCTGTAAGGCCGAATCCTGTGTCTGACAATTTGGAAGAGAGAAGGATTCTTGCAAGCCAACCTGAGCAAATGTCACTTCCTTCTGTAGCTCACAGGCTCAGTAACAATGTGAAAAAATCAGTGCTTTCTGAGGAAGATCATCCCATTGAGAATGAGGACTTTTGTGCTGTGTGTCTGAATGGAGGAGAACTATTGTGCTGTGATTACTGCCCAAAGGTGTTTCATCTCTTATGCCATGTTCCTGCTTTGCTTAGCTTTCCTGTGTGAGTATATAATATAAGAAGGAGGACTGGTTCAAGCTGAAACATTGATACTTATGTCTGAGACTTGCTGGGCTCAGTGCTTTGGAGCTATTTTGTACCACCCACCCTTTCAAGATCCCTGTGTAGGTTTCATTGTTCTTTTTCAACTTTCAGAATTGTCCTGAATTGATAGGCTATCCTTTAAGTATGGAATAACATCTGGTGGCTCTTTAGGAACTACTGTTGTACTATTGAAGCAAGACACATTTTCCTAGTTCAGGAAAAAACTATGGGAATTCTCTTAGAAAGGAGAAGATGGCAAGAACCTATCAGACTTTTATTACAACCAATGATACTCATCAAGCTGCAGCGTCTTTGGTTAAACATCCCCTTATCCTAAATCTAGAAAAAGAATTAATGATAGAAGATGACTTATACCAAATCAGACCCCCATCCGATGTTTTGAACCATATTCTCCAACTGGGTGCTCTTTTAAAGTTCACTCGAAAACCTAACTTGGAAGCCCCCTCCACCCCCTGGGTTGTCCCTGGAGGCTTTAACCATGTTGGAAACTCAGTTTTCCCCATGTGTAATGTATGGGGGGGGGGGGCACAAGGTGTCTGTGAGATTATAGGGAGAAAAGTGCATATGGTCTATAGCAGGGGTCTCCAAACTAAGGCCCGGGGGCTGGATGTGGCCCTCCAAGGTCATTTACCTGGCCCCTGCCCTCAGTTTTATAATATAATATTTTATATCATTTTTAATAATATAATATAATGTATATACATATAATATTGATTATAATATTATAATGTTATACAGTATAATGCTAATAATAATACCATATAATAATATTAATTTTATGTTATATATTACATATAATATTACAGTATAGTGGTATAGGTCAATGTAGTAATATATAATGTTAATATTGTGCTATGCTAATAATATAATATATTGTATGTACATAAAGCTGCTCTGAGTCTCCTTCGGGGGGAGAAGGGCGGGATATAAATGTAATAAATAAATGTAGTAAATGAATAAATAAATAATTTTAGACTTAGGCTCGCCCAAAGTCTGAAATGACTTGAAGGCACACAACAACAACAATAATCCTAATTAACTTGACTATCTCATTGGCCAGAAGCAGGCCCACACTTCCCATTGAAATCCTGATAGGTTTATGTTGGTTACAATTGTTTTCATTTTTAAATATTTTATTGTTTTTTCATTGTTGTTGTTGTTTTGCACTACAAAGAAGACATGTGCAGTGTGCACAGGAATTTGTTCAGTTTTTTTTTTCAAATGATAATTCGGCCCCTCCACAGTCTGAAAGATTGTGGACCGGCCCTCTGCTTTAAAAGTTTGAGGACCCCTGGTCTATAGGGTCCATTTTGCTCACCTTTCAGATATCCTAGTTAGACATAGCTTAGGGAAAGCTAGCATCTATATGTGCACCATGTTTTATGTTGTTAAAATTAATTCCTAAAGTGCACAGGGTCTATATATACTTGTGCAGCATCCATATAATGAACTTTCTCTGCCTGAGGCAACTAGTAAAAGATCATTTGTCTTCCATAGAATCAATGATAGGTCTGGGGCTTTCTAGGATTTTCTTTTCCAGCTTTTTTTTGGTCAAGGCATCTATTACTGCTGTTTAATTTAGCAAATTTGCAATCTACAGCAACAAACTCAATGCATATCTTCTTTCTGTGCTTCAGAGGTGAATGGGTGTGCACACTTTGTAGCAACGTGGAGAAACCAGAGGTAGAATATGACTGCGAAAACGCACGTTTCAGCTATAGTAACACGCTCATGCCAGCAAGAGAAATGTATGGTCTTAATGACTACGACCAAAAGGTAAGTCCAGGTACCAACAGAAGAATATAGACAAAGGATATATGATCTTCTCTTCTTCTCCAACAAAGTGTATTGTTCTGCAGTATGTGAGGATACATATCCCAAGGAACTTTACATGAAACAAAAATGTGAACTAGAACAATTGATTTGACCTGTCTCAAATACAAGGCAAGATCAAGACACTCGATCATTATATGTAGAAAAGGTGTAGCCAGATGAATATGTGTTGCATGTTACTGCAAATGTTTCTCCATGTTTTGAGGTTATAATTTTGTACATTCCAGAAACTCGAAGCTTAAGATCATCAGATGAGGCCCTGCTCGCAGTCCCGTCAGCCTCACGGGTGCAGCTGGTAGGGACGAGAGACAGGGCTTTTTCAGTAGTGGCTCCCCGCCTATGGAACGCCATTGAAGTCAGGCAGGCTCCCTCCCTCCTATCCTTCCGTAGGAAAGTTAAAACTTGGTTGTGGGGCCAGGCTTTCGAATAAGAATCAGTAGCATTAATTACTATGATGTACGCTGGAACTCAATTGACAGACCCAGTCTTTTAAACTTGAACATGCCTATTTGTATTTTATAATGTGTTTTATGAATGTCTTATGTAAGTTAATTTTTTAACTGATTTATAATGTATTGTACAGTTTTTATATGTGTGTTTTATTGTAAGCCGCCCTGAGTCCCCTGTTGGGTGAGAAGGGCGGGATATAAATATTGTAATAAATAAATAAATAAATAAATAAATAAATAATAAACTATTGCAGGTAGTAGGAAAAAACAAGACAAAGCATATTTATATTGGTTGATTGATATAATTTATACCCCCATCTTTCTCTCGAGATTCAAGAAAACCTACATTAATTTAAAAAATAAGCTAAAACATTAGTTACCTGGTTGGTTTTAATGTTACTTTAAAGGACTGAATTTTATCTAGATGTCTCAAATAGTTTTTAGGCTGTAGGCTTTTTATTTTTTGTATTTATCACAGTTTATAACACTACATTAAAAGATAAAGGAAAGAAAAGAAAAGGAACAGATACAGAAGGAAAAAAATGACTACCAGTCTTCCTCCCAGCTATTCTATATAAATACACAATCATACTTCTCTCCCCGGTATTAATGCAAGAACTTTTCTTACCATAATCAGGCCATGCCATCCAAAAATGATGTCATGGCTTCCAATTCTTTGGGGGACATCATCCCATTCCAGTCTTCCATGAGGCACCAATTTTCATATGAAAAATTCATCAACTTTCCCATAAATTTATATATCCTCATTTGGATCATATAATCCCACCACCAGAGTGTTAGTCTTGTATATATTAATCTCCACTGTGGCGTATAGGTCACATTAATCAGTCAGAACCAATTTTGGCTATATATGAGGATGTAAATTTCGTTTCCTTTTTTGATCCTGGTACAATAAAGTCTTCACCTGGAATTTTAAAAATCAAATATTTTGTATCCTTCTTTTTATATGATTTTCTTGTAGACAAATTACATTTGTTATTAGGACTATATTATTAGCCAGTTTTGGAATAAAAAAGGGGGAGGGGAGAGTGTTCCCACCACATCAGTTACAAAACTTTACCTGAGAATCAGTTGTAAGATGGGCAGTAAAAATTAATGTGAAAAAGAAAGTAATTTTTAATGGGTAATAGATGTCCAGTGGAAATTAGCCATGCGTTTGTGTGATCTTTTGCAGGAAGAGTAACCTGATTAGAACTGGGAGAGGATAGGAATGCTAAGAATTATTCATGTACCTTTTTTTTAAATAAATGAATGTGAATTGTAAACTTGGATTTTACAGAAGTGTGAGAAACTGGTGCTTTCACTATTCTGCAATAACCTGAGTCTTCCATTCCATGAACCAGTCAGTCCTCTGGTGAGTATTATACAATCTTAGGGCTCTCCCAGATTGGGCTGAAGAGTTGAGAGCTCTTGTGCTATATAGCTTCTTCAGTTTTGCTGAAGTCTGCCCATTACTGTCACCTCTACATCCCCTTGTTCTATTCTTTTTGTGGACTATTTCTAGGTATTTCATAGCTCTGCACCAGGGCTCTACAAGTTTTCTGTTTTGTTTTTGTTTATAAGGAACAACTTACAGATTGTATATATTTAGCTTGGAGAAGAGAAGACTGAGAGGTGACATGGTAGCTATCTTTAAATATCTGAAGGGATATCCTGGAGAAGAAAGAACAAACATCTTTAGAGATTTGAATGTTAACCTGGGGATTCAGATTACAAGAAATTTACGCTTAAACATTAGGTAGAACTTTTTTTTTTTTTTTTTACAGTGGAATAGATTGCCCTGAATAATGGTGGACTCCAGCTTTGGAGATTTTTATACAGAGGATGGATGGGCATCTTTTAGAGGTGATTCAGTTGCATATTCCTTCATGGCAGATGTTAAATAAGATAGCCATTTTGTTCCCTTCTACCTTCTAGATCAGTGGTTCTTGACCTGTGGGTCCCCAGATGTTTTGGCCTTCAAATCCCAGAAATCCTAACAGCTGGTAAATTGGCTGGGATTTCTGGGAATTGTAGGCCAAAATGCCTGGGGACCCACAGGTTGAGAACCACTGTTCTAGATGCTATGATTGACCTATAAAGACTGTATACTAAATCTTCCAGTAGCTCTATAGCATGCTGGTATGTTCCTCGCAGCTTTCTTTTTTCCATCTAAGAAAAATAGATAGAGCTGGTTTAATCTCATGAAGAGATGAGGCTACTATTTTCCGGAATTTCCTTGTGACTTCATCTCATTGCCATTTGAACTTTAACTTATTATGCAAGATGGGAAAATGCTTTCTTATTTCACAGCATGTTTTTAAGATTAATAAAATGTTTGTTATTATCAAAAATTCATGCCAGTAACATTTCTTTCCAGGCTCGGCATTATTATCAGATCATCAAAAGGCCCATGGACTTATCCTCCATCCGGAAAAAGCTCCAGAAAAAGAACAAATTGCATTACTCCACCCCCGAGGAGCTTGTAGCAGATGTGCGTCTTATGTTCTGGAACTGTGCAACATTCAACTATGTAAGTACTTTTGATCCCCAAATTTGCCCACAGCCATTACCATGTAAGACACTTGGGACCGGGCATTTTCTTTTTTGGAATAAAAAGATGTTTGGCTTTTAAATTATTGGCTCACACATTAATGAAAGTGGCTGATCCTTATGCATTACTGTTATGTTTTCTCTAATCACCCTTGTCCATTCTTTTTGAAAATGTAGGGCTTTTGAGAATAATTTGGCTTTTCCTTAGATCTTTGTTCCTACAAAACTGATTCTAGAACCTGTTACCCTTGTTCTTTTAGATATAATAATGTTTTTCTCTCTACTATCTAGAGACATGATTTATGACATTTTCCCACTAGCGTTATAGAACGGAGGCCAATCATCCAATCCACTCTGGCAGAATTCTGGGAAATGTAGTTTAGGGAAGCTGAGGACCTTGCTAGCTGATAATTGGAAAGGCTCCACCCTAAGCTATATTTCCCAGAATTCTGCAGGATGATTGGCAGATGATAGTGTCCGTTCTGTAACACTGGTGGGGAAACGTCTTTATTTATGTATTAACTTTATTTATATCTTGCCTTTCTTCCCATGGGGATTCAAGGCAGCTAAGCACTCAGTCTGATCACAGTTTAAAACAGAACAAATTAAAAAAACACAATTAAATAATACTGTGTGGTTATAAAGTTAAAATTATAGTTAAGATATAATAAATACAATTAAAATCATGTTTAAAACTCACACTCTCCTCAGAATCCCACCCACAATCTCCCCAGCAACGTACCCCTCATCCCCCAAATGCCTGCTGGCCACCCTGGTCTCTCTTGGGAGGGAGTTATTTAATGATATCTTAATTTTCTGTTAATAAGAACATATTTTTCTATCCCTGCCTTGGGTACATATTTATCATTTTGGAAGGGTAACATCTTTAATGTATTTTTGCAGGCTTTCAAGCAGTTTCCTAATTATGATGACCCTAATTTCTCGGCATGAGACTGAGTGTGACTTGCCCAAGGTCACCAAGTCGGTTTCCATGACTAAGTGGGAATTTGAACCTTGATCTCCAGAATCGCAGTCCAGTGCTCAAACTAATACAACTGTTTCAATGTATGTCATTTTGACATATCATTGCCTTGACATTACATTTCATTGTATATTGAAATACCTTTGATTTTTGGTTGTTTTCCATTTAACCTTGAATTGTATCTGTTTTTTAAAATGTTTAACAACAAGAAAAGGAAATTCTAGAGGCTCATGGTCTCAAAACATAGAGAGCACATTTGTTGAAGTGAACAATGTGTTACTAAAGTATGATGCCTTCCCTTGTAGCCTGATTCAGAAGTTGCTGAAGCTGGACGATGCCTGGAAATATTCTTTGAAAGCAAACTAAAGGAGATTTATCCAGAAAAACAGTTCTCATTGGTACAGCAAGATGATTCTGATTCAGATGACGTGGAGCCTGACACAAACCAAGTGGCTGCCAAAGGATTCCAGTGGCCTTCCTATAGACCAGAGTGCATTCAGCCAAAAAGAAGGCGACGGCATGCTGTAAGAATACAAAAACAGAAACACTTGATTACTAATGGCGACAAAGCTGGTTTTGATCTGAACTATTGAGGCAAAGTTTTTGACAGTATTATCACACTGGGTTAATCTCTCTGTGAGTCAATTATTTAGATCAGTATGGTCCAGTCTTTAGTTACCTGAGGGCCAAGTAGGCACGCCACGGATTAAATTGGTCGAAGAGTGAAGCTTCAGTATGGCCGTTTCTTAAAACCTTAAAGCAGTAAGAAGGGTTAACGTTTTTTTTCCAAATGTTAAATTAAAATATTTTTCCAGTAAGAAGGGCAAGGGCCAGCAAAAATGAATTAGTGGGCTGCATGCAGCACACAGGCTGCGGGTTGGACCACATTGACTTAGATCATAGCATATTGAAATAAATTGTTACTGGATGCTTGTTCTCCCATTCAAAAAATCTAATCCTGAGATATGGATTAGCTCAAAAGTTGTTGAGGGGGAGGGGGGGCGGAGAGGAAGAAAAAGGAATGTAGGATTGCAAATGCATTGATACTCATATCTGTCCATGTAATATTTATTACCCTTCCCACTACCAGAAAGTATCTAAGTTTAAAAATATGAATCCTTAAGTCTTATCAAAACTTAGAAAAAAGTTAGAAAACACAATTTTCTGTTTTGCAAATATGCAGGCTTTCAGATGTTGTTAGACTACATCTTCTAGCAGAACAATGACAAGGGATACTGCGGCTTGTAGTTCAGTAACATCTGGAGGGCTGCAGTAATTAATATACCAACATATTTGTCATGTTTCCACTAGGCGTCCAAAATTTAGAGCCAGCTGCCCATGTATTCATAAAAGCTGTTAAAAACGCATTGACTTACGTGGTCTTTATTGTCAGTTATATAAAAAGATCACTGTGAAGAAGGGGGAGGGCAGTGAGATGAGGGCCTGCCAAACCTGCTTAATTATTTTTCCAGAGGAAATACAGTGCAAAATAATATTTGAAAAGATTAGATCCTTTATTGACTTACCCTTTTGTTTCTTTTGTACACAGGAAAGTGAAAAAACTAAAAGACCAATGTTTTGGCCAGCTAAAGGCCTTTCTCAAGTGTGACCTCCTGAGTGATGTTTACAGTGCCATGAAGAACAAAATCAAAGAATAGACTGTATAAAAGCTGATCAAAATGTCACTGAGAAGTTTCACTTGGACTGCACTCTAGTGGTTGACCAACATCATTTCTAGACTCTTTGGGGGTATGTTTTCAGCATAATGTAAATTCAGTGGCTAGTCTCCCAGCTATCTCTTTTATCTAATAAGTTGTATTCACATTAATATTTTAGCCATATGCAATAGTGTTTAATAAAAATAGGGCAATTGTTATACTGTTCTTAAAATTATGTTATACATTCTCACATTACATATCATAGCTAACAGTAGTCTTCTGGCAATCTTACCATTTCAGGGCACCAAAGACTCCACCATGTTTATACTGGATTAAAGTCAGGAGCCATTTTACCATAGAGTGCCCATCTTCTTCTGTATTGAATAAAACTTGTTCTATGCTTTTCTGGTATGAAAAATGCACTTAGTATTGTATTTCTTATCCTTGTAATGTTATCTTGCTAACAGTGTGACAACATAAAATCCCATTCCTGGGCTTCAGTTGAAGCAGTGACTGTGGCATCAGAAGCTGTATGCCACTTCTTTGTTACCTATTTATAAGACCAGATGATGTTAGGAGAAATAAAGTGAGATATCTGGAATGCTAATCTTTAATTCTAGAGAGAAAATGTGAAGTTGTCGGTTCTCATGCATGGAGAGTGACTACTAGTAGTGAACTGGTGCAACCATCATTTGCAATATGTGGCTTTAATGAAATCTGGCACTAGTAGCTTGTTCAATACCCAGTTCAGCTCCTCATAGTCTTTTATTTAAGTTTACTTTAAAATAGTGGCCAAGGCAGTTCTGGAAGGTGCCATTTTTATGGGCTTTATGGACATTTTCACCCTCTCACTTGTTTGGTACAGTGCCAGATATTATGTTAGTGGAGACTGGATATGATTGCAATATACTTAGGTGCTTTCTTTTTGTGTTCCCTAGCTTTCATAGGCTCTTTAAAATGAGTGTTGTCTTCAGACCTCACAAAGGAAGTGATTTCTCTGTAAATTTACTTTCTCTGTAGATTTGCTGTAAATTGAAGAGAGCTCTTTATGACTTTATTGAATATGGTATCAATGGATGTCATAATTTAGCAATACCTGAATATTTTTCTTCATGTTGCCAATGTTAATATTGTTCGACATAAATACTGTAGAAAATTGTGGTCTCTTTTCATATTATATAATAAACCACTAAAAACATTGTAAACTGTTAGGTCATGTCCTTTCCTACAGATGTTCTTAGGTATTTATTTGTTTACTTTGTTTTATATCCCACCCTCTCTCCTTCACTGAGGGACTCAGAGTGACTAACACGTGGCAGCAATTCAATACCGTTCAAACGTAGTACAATACTAATAGAAATACATAAAATTTGGAAAAAACAAAAGTTAAAACAGCAATATATGAAAAACATGATAAACAGAATTAAAACAATATTAAAACCAACTATATTAAAAGCCAATTCCATCTCATTGCCATATTCGATTCCAATAGCCATGGTCTTCCCCAAAAGATTCCTTCCAGAGGAAAGCTTTTACTTGCTTTCTGAAAGTTAACAGGGAGAGGGCCATTCTGATGACTTTAGAGAGGGCATTCCAGAGCCAGGGAGCCACCGCCGAGAAGGCCCTCTCTCGTTCCCATCAGCTGCACCTGAAATGGGGGTGGGACCGAGAGTAGGGCCCCTCTGGCAGATCATAGAGTTTGGGCAGGCTCATATCGGGATATGTGGTTGGATAGATAGGTTGGGTCGGAACTGTTCAGGGCTTTAAAGGTTCATCCCATACAGTTAGAATATAGTTCAGGAGTAACCTTTTATTTCAAAAACTGAGGTCCTAAATGATAATAGTCATAAGTTTACGCATTGGACTTTCAAAATGATGCGCAACTCAACAGATGCTGGTGCAACAGTATATGAAGTTGGTACTCATTTTGAATTCCTGTCTCTCTTTGGAGCAAAAGGTGAAAGTCAACAGATAGAATTGCTCACATCATCATCTACATTGCTGTAGAGCACAGTCTACTCTCTGATTCACTAGACCAGGGCTTCTTAATTTCTTTCCACTTATGTTTTTCTGCCTGAAATATGTTAAGCAACCCCAAGCATATAGGTATATAAAAAGGTTCAAAATTAAACTTTACTGATAATAAGTCAACATTTGCAAGACTTACTAAACAGACTGTTTTGTTTTTATAAAGTACCGCTGAAGCATTTTCTGCAGATTCCACTGTAAGCACTGCACGTTGTTAACAGATTTGTGTAAATGGGTGGTATTTAGAAACCTTTTACTGTTGCCAAATCTTTTGTGACCCCAACATTGAACTAAGGGGACCCCATTTGGAGTCAGGGCGTACAGTTTCAGGAACAGTGCACTAGATGACTAGGGATCCTTCCACATAGCCATATAAACCAGAATATCAAGGCAGATAATCCACAATATCTGCTTTGAGCTGTGTTATCTGAGTCCACTCTGCCATATAATCTAGTCCAATGTGGATTTAACACAGCTGTGTGGAAGGGGATTGGGGCTAATGAAGTAGGTAGGATAACATCTAGAATGCACACCACAAATGTACCAGCAACTATGAGGGTGAATACTGTCATTCATCATATGTGCAATGTCCCTTGAAGATGACTTGGAAACTTCAATTAGTTCTGATTTTGGTTGTAGGAATCTAGTAATATAACACAAAATCTTTAAAAATTGCATTGATTGCTCATTTCCTTCTAATTTAAGGTACTGATTTAACTTTAAATCCCTTAAATGGCATGCATCCCAAAGGAGCACCTTCTCATATATCATTCTCACTTAGTAATGTAGATCTTAAGATAAGGTTTTCCTCTCTTCTTTATGTCATCCCTGTTGATAATGTTATGCCTGGGCAAAGCCATTTGTGTGATGACGGCACCCCAGGCTTCCTTCATTCAACTGGTGCAAATATTAGAGTCTGTTTGTGTCAGTTCAAGTCATGTACATTTGCCTGGACAGTCATATATTATGATTTAAATCTCATAGTACAATCCATGCCTCCTCAAATGTAAGCCTATTAAATTTAGTGGGATTTACTCTCAGGTAAGTGTAAAAACATTGGGATTGTAACTTTTAGAGTTTTAAAATCCAAACTAACCAATGTCCCAAAGATTATAGTGAACCAACATAAGTACTAGGTTGCTCTTGAAATAAGCTTGAAGTAGCTCACCTATTCGTGTTCATTTTTTCCCATAAGACAGGTTGTTTTTCTGTACCAACTGCTGCTTGTAGATTGTCCCAATGTACACATTGGTTATAGACACAGTTCATGTTTTGTAATTCAGTCATAATGATGTTTCTACACACACTTGATCAGTAAAATGTATGTATTCCTCTGATTATCTTAAAGTCTACATCAGTTTTGCTAGAAAAACAATAATAAAAATGTATTTAAATGTTTAAAAATGTTAAGGGTTTAAAGGCTTAAGGATTAAAAGCATGGGGCTGCCCCAGGCCAGTATGAGGTAAAGCAGCAGAGCCAACACACACCTTTCTAAAATGAAATCTAGGTGCATAGTACCCAAATTCAGCCAAAAAAACCCACCCATTCTTTCTGAAAGTAAAAGTGTAATTATAAAACATTAAATAACAACCAATTTGCTGCTGCATCTGTTGCCGTAAAGTAGTCACTTCACCCTGGCAAGTGGTAAGGCTGGACCAGAAAGAAAGCCTTTCCTCTCATTTCAAAAAGAGGCTTTAGTGATGACACAAACACAGTAATGGTTTCCTGGTCCTACTTTTATTACTGACAACAGATATGGTAAAACTTTGTATTCTGAACTTACCATGTAAACAGGAAGCTCTGGATGATAGTAAATCCTATTGAGATCAGGGCCGGCCGGAGATATTTTTAAATGTTAAGCGGGGGTGCTAAAAAGCGCCCCCGCCACCGGCCCCGCCTCCCACGCCCTGGCCCCGCCCAGCATGCCCTGGCCCCGCCTCCCACGCTGCGTGGGAGGCGGGGCCAGGGCGAATAGTGCTGGGGGCGGGGCCAGAGTTGGCCCCGCCCCCTGTCCAGCGTGCCCTGGCCGCGACCAGGAGGTAAGGCCCGAATGGCCTAGCTGTGCTGTGCGCGTGCGCACAGCACAGCTAGGCCATTTTGCCCTTAGTCAACAAACTAAGGGCAAAAATGGCTTCTCTGGCTGTGCGCATGCGCACAGCCAGATAAGCCATTTTTGCCCTTAGTTTGTTGACTAAGGGCAAAATGGCCTAGCTGTGCTGTGCGCACGCGCACAGCACAGCTAGGCCATTCGGGCCTTACTTCCTGGTCGCGGCCGGCGATCGCCCGGGCGATCGCCGGCCGCGACCAGGAAGTAAGGCCCGAATGGGCTATCTGCGCTGTGCGCACGGACACCTAGGCCATTTTGCCCTTAGTCAACAAACTAAGGGCAAAAATGGCTTATCTGGCTGTGCGCATGCGCACAGCACAGATAGGCCATTTTTGCCCTTAGTTTGCTGACTAAGGGCAAAATGGCCTAGGTGTCCGTGCGCACAGCGCAGATAGCCCATTCGGGCCTTACTTCCTGGTCGCGGCCGGCGATCGCCCGGGCGATCGCCGGCCGCGACCAGGAAGTAAGGCCCGAATGGGCTATCTGCGCTTTTTGCCCTTAGTTTGCTGACTAAGGGCAAAATGGCCTAGCTGCTTGTCGCGGTTTGGCGTGGGCGCGGGGATTGAAGCCCCGCGGGCCCGCGCCAACACCGGAGGCGTCGGTGGCGCTACGGGTCGCTGTCGACGCCTCGACAGCGCCCCTAGCAGCCAGCGCCCGAGGCGGCCGCGTCAGCGGCCGCCTAGTAACAACCGGCCCTGATTGAGATGAATGATTTTTGTCAAAAGTTACCACTGGGTCACGTTGGAGGACCTAGAAAATTTCTAGAGGGGTATTCGCTTGACAAATTTGCAAGATCCTTTAGAATAACCAGATGCAGAAGTATACCATAAACTCACCTGGAGGATAGGAGCCCCCGTGGTTCAATGGGTTAAACCCTTGTGCCCACAGGACTGCTAGACAAAGATCAGCGGTTCGAATCCGGGGAGAACGGGTGAGCTCCCTGTGTCAGCTCCAGCTCCCCATGTGGGGACATGAGAGAAGCCTCCCACAAGGATAGTAAAACATCAAAACATTCAGGCGTCCTCTAGGCAACATTCTTGCAGACGGCCAATTCTCTTACACCAGAAGTGCCTTGTAGTTTCTCAAGTTGTTCTTGGCATGAAAAAAAACCTTGGAGGATCTAGAAGATTCCTAGAGAGGACATATTTTATCAGATGAAGGTAGGTGACATCCTGGGTGTTGCTTCTGCAGATATGAGTGTTATACTGTACTACAACATAGACAACATAGACATCTACTATTGAACAGATGGAACTAATGACTTGTGTAAGACAATTACCTTCAAAGGCTCAGTAGGGAAATCAGGCAGAAAAGCCAGTCTCGTGAGAGATGCAAAAAGCAAAGTTTATTGTTATCACAGCTATGATAAGGCCGTATACACCCACTTCAATGGGTTTGTACCATGCAAATGGCCACCTTAAAGCATGTTGTAGCAAACAAAGAATATATACCTTGGCTTATCTAAAATTGACCAATGGCTGAGGGTCTTCCTCACCTTCCACACCCACTTGGCATAAGTGATACCTGTGACCTCACTTGTTGATTTCAAACTAACTTTTGGTCTTAAAACTTTCTGGAGAAAGGCACCAGCTCATAGGAAGGGAGGGGGATATGTAAAGGCAAAGCCACATAGGCAAAAGTTTACTATTTTCTTGCTTATGGTCCCTTTAGGAGTAGGGAAAAGCCAAATGTCAAGACAGCAGTAATGAACAACCTTTTTGATATTTAGTTCTCCCTCCTATATAAGCATTTAAAACTTAGGGTTATGAAACCATTCGCATATGCATTCCAACATACCTGCTCCTATTGAATCACAAACCTAGTTCTGGTTCTTTAGCTAGTCATTTACCTGGTGTTAAATCAAGTGAGGTAACTGAATTTATCTATGGCATAAATGGAGGCTCTCCATAATCTGTTCTGCATTTGATTTTATCATTGAAAGGTGAAGTATAATTACTGAAAGAAAAATAACTTTCAGAAAAATATCAGTAGTGTGTGTGAGTTTTATGTATATTTCATTTCAGCATTGGGGTCAAATATAATTAACATACTTGTATCCATATTTACAAGTTACCCACCACTTTTCTCCAGGGAAGTGTTTCTTAGATATCCTTAAATGAATGACAGCAGTTTTAGTTGCACTGTGAAAGCCCTGAGTCTCAAAGGCATCCACTCTCTTTTGCCAACTGTAAATAGAAATGAGTATTGCTATGAGATGAAGTGCCAACTGCGTTTACTGCTTCTCAGGTGGAGAATAGCATCTATGGAAACTAATGTTAGTGGTTCAAATAAAACTCATCAGTGCACAAAGATATATATAGTTGTGACAGTGCATAAATTACTTTGTGAAACTAATAGAAAATTTAGCAGCGATAGCATTTTAAAATACATTATAGAGGGTAGAGCACTATATTTGCCTAAGCAAGGTAAGAAAAAATGGGAATAGACATAGAATCACATTCTTAAGTTTCACACATCATAAGAATTGTTCAATATGAAATGTTCAATTTAGACAAATAATTCCTAGCACTACTAGAATCATTCTTTACAGTCACAATTTCTTAAAATATTACTGAGGTTTTTAGGTGAGTCCAATATACATAAATGTAAATTTTCCATTGTGTGGGAATGTCTTAAATACTTGATGGATCAGGTCCAAAACCTTACTGTGGTCTTCATTTTGGATTTAACATAATAATTGTGTGATTCTATGTTCCATAAATGTGAATTCTTCAAAGTGTCTGTTTGGAAGGTACCCAAAGTGGTTGATCTGGTCCAAAACCTTAGAATGTTTTTAGTATCAAACTTGTGATTCAGAATGTGATTTGTATAGCATAGCAGACAGGTCTTCACTGTAACTTAGAGTATAAGTACAGTAGTGTCTTACTTATCCAACATTCGCTTATCCAACGTTCTGGATTATCCAATGCAGTCTGCCCTCCCCCCCCCCCCCCCCCGGCTCAGATCCACAGCTGTTTCTCTAGGCAGCAAGAACTGAATTTTTACGGATTTAATTTCTGACAATGTTGTTACTGTAAGTTCATTTTATGCAATTCCATCTTTATTTGTAGTCAATTTGTTAGTAGCCAAAGTTTTTGTAGTTAATTTGGGCCAAATCCAAGTATCTTATTTCCTTTATTTTCATGATCCAGAGCTCTGTGAAGTTCAGACAGGAAAGTATGAAATAGAAACTTCAATTCAAGCCTCAATTTGAGTGCCCATTAATCTACAAGTTGGTTAAACATCAGTTGCACACCACTTCAACAGTTTCAAATGATCTGCACCTCTAGATCCTTGATAGCTTCATTTTTAGAATGGTATAGTCAATTCGATGAGGTGGAGAATGGAGCGATAACACAACAGGGTCTGCCCATGCAGCAGCACCTCTGCAATATATTTTCTGCTTGTATAATTTGTGAGCCTGCACCCTATTTATTGTAGAGATTATAAAGCATGCCATTTGGGAGAAAGCAAATCCATCATACCCCAAACACCTATGTTGCTGAGTTGTAACAGGAAGAGTAGTAGTAATATGGGCAGGAGGATATAATACCAGTAAATGGCAGTCTCTGAGGATTACAGTTCAACCTTAGATTAACATGTCACAAGAAATTGTTCACATCATTTAACATTTCAAGTGACTTAATGTTATTTTAGGATTAAAATCTCAGGTAGGGAATCTAAAGCCTATTTAAATAAATTATTCTATGCCGCACAACCCATGATTTAGGTAGAAGACAATGGGCAGGAAAGAACACCTGATGTAGCTAATTTCACTGTTTTATATTGAGAAAGACCTTTACTATTGTAATTTTATTAGAAACCCCAAGTGAATTCTAGACATATTTACTCTGAAAGGGGATGCACTGAATTTACTGGGATTTGTTCTAGGTATATATTAGTGTTTATCACTATTACTACTATCACTGCATTAGTAATCATTAGAATTTTTATTTCTTTTATTATTTCTTACTTTTCTCTCTGTGAGTACATGTATATACATATATTTTACATGCCTTCAGTTAGAACTACTGTTTTTAGTTGTTTAAATTGTTTAGCACCATACACATTGATGATGCTATATACATAAATGATATTTATTGCAGTTTAATTCTTGTTATTGTTAACATTCTATTGACCTAAGGTAAATAAAGATGGTGAAACTTGCAAGGGTGGCTTGCAATAGTTTGAACCTTGGCAACGGCCATGCTATTACAACACATTTATTAGTGCTTCTATGCAAAGGGATCTTATAGCACCTCTGAGACTGAGAGAAAAAAGAATGATGTTGGTAGCATAAACTTTTGCAGATGTATGCATCTGATGAAGTAAACTTTATGAATGCTTGTGCTACCAATTTCTTTCTCTCAGTATCAAGGGTGCTACAAGATCCCTTTGAATACTGATCCAGACTAACACATCATTGTATTTGAATTCTACCCCATTAGTGTTTCTGGTAATACGTAGTTCATGTTAGTCAATCAAGTTTGTATTCTGTAAGCAAAAATACATTCTCAGTTCTCTATGGATATATGGATGGGTTTTTTTTTTGGTCCCAGATATAATAATACAGCACTCCTGATACAAAAATGCTGCCTGAAGACTCCTGTTAATCCAATGCCAATACCAAAAAATAAAATAAAAATAGCATTCGTGACATTTATTTATTTATCATGTCAGAAGCGAATTGGGTACAGTTATAATGTACAGTATTTAAAAACACAAAGTTAAAAACTTGGCATTATGCTAAATGTCCTTTGACAAGAAGCTGGCCACTTGGAGTGCCTCTGGTGTTGCTGTGAGAAGGTCCTCCATTGTGCATGTGGCAGGGCTCAGGTTACATTGTACTAGGTGGTCTGTGGTTTGCTTTTCTCTGCACTCGCATGTCATGGACTCCACTTTGAAGCCCCATTTCTTAAGGTTGGCTCTGCATCTCATGGTGTCAGAGCACAGACTGTTCAGCGCTTTCCAAGTCACCCAGTCTTTTGTGTGCCCAGGAGGGAGTCTCTCATCTGGTGTCAGCCAATGATTGAGGTTCTGGGTTTTCACCTGCAACTTTTGGACTCTTGCTTGCTGAGGTGTTCCTGCCAGTATCTCTGTAGATTTTAGGAAGCTGTTTCTTGATTTAAGGTGTTGGCTTGATGGCTGATATTAGAACAGAGGATGGGCCCGAGAAGGGCTGCTACTTCCTAGCAGCTGGTGCAATACCAGCTAAAAAGTATAATTTTCCCAGTGGTGTTGGGCGCAGACATCTTGTGATAATGTGGCATGTCTCATTAAGAGCCACATCCACTGTTTTAACATGGTGAGATGTATTCCACACTGGGCGTGTGTACTCAGCAGCAGAGTAGCAAAGTGCAAGGGCAGATGTCTTCACTATGTCCCCCTCAATGGATTGTCACCCTGATGTGGTGAGGGGGCTTGCGTGTTCCAATGAACCTGCGGGCACTACCACTGGAGTCATGCACTCCCAGGAGTGGCCACAGGGGAGGATCCAGACCAAGAACAATCCGAAGACCCAAAGACCTCAATGGCGGAGCAGGTGGAGGATAACATGGTACATGTTACAACGGCTGTGAAGGCGGAAGAAGGCTGCAACAGACTGAGAAGCCACTCTCGTTGTGTTAATCACACCACTGCTGGGACCTCACTCTGTGAAGACTGTGTGTTGACCGGCCGTGCACCGACCTCCACACATTTAAAAAAATCACGCACAGGCGTCTTCCAAGAAATGGAGGACCATCATCCTCGAACTATGAGGGATCGCCTAAGTAAGTAAGTAAGTAAGTACTTCACTGTGTCTGGTTGTGATCCCCAGGTTCTGCTTTCATACGATATTATTTCTAGCACACACCTTGTGCTTGATATTCAAGCAGTGCTTCTTATAAGTCAGAGCACCGTCCAGAGTAACTCCGAGGTATTTTGGTGTGCTGCAATGCTCCAGTGGGATCCTTCCCAGGTAATCCTCAGAGCTCAAAATGCTTGTCTGTTCTTAAGATGAAAAACACACAAGTTTTAGATGGATTAGGAATCTGCTGGTTTTCCCTGTAATTGGCAGTAAGAGTATCTAAAGTTTTGGAGAGCTTCTGTTCAACCATTTCAAAGCTCCCCCTTGAGTGGTGATGGCATGATTGTCAGCATAAATGAAACTCTCCCTTCTGGCAGTAGCTGGTCATCTGTGTAAATGCTAAACATGGATGGAGCAAGCATGCTTCCCTCAGGCAGGCCGTTCTTCTGTTTCACCACCTGTTTCTCTGGCACTGGAATTCAACAAAAAAGCTCCTGTTTTGTAGCAGATTTCTTATGAAGCGGGTGAGGTGGTAGTCCTTTGTGATACTATAAATTTTTCTCAGGAGAAGGTGATGATGTACAGTATCATGCTGCTGACAGATCTATGAAAAGTTCCTGTGATCTGCTGCTTTTCAAAACCATCTTCTATGTGTTGAGTCAGGTTCAAAACTTGTGATATGCAACTTT
Organism: Anolis carolinensis; assembly: GCF_035594765.1. Classification (NCBI taxonomy): domain Eukaryota; kingdom Metazoa; phylum Chordata; class Lepidosauria; order Squamata; family Anolidae; genus Anolis; species Anolis carolinensis. The sequence continues at coordinate 273,767,519 of NC_085841.1, read as the reverse complement.
TGCCTTTCCTGAAGCCAGCTTGTTGTGGAATCATAGATGGGTCGTAACACATCCAGGCACCCCCTGGGAAATATCTTTGTAGACTGCTGATTCTCTCACACCAGAAGCAACTTGCAGCATTGGTGACAGACTAAAAGAATGAATGTTCTGCACATCTGTATGCACTCATTCACTCCTTTGCTGGTTACCACTTGTACCAAGGAATATTTGGGTACATTCAGGACATCTGAAGGCACTAAACTATGTTAGAGAGGACAGGACAAACTGTTCTTTGTTTTAGGAAAGCTTTGTTTTAGAAAAGACCACTGTTGACCTCCCTAACTTCTACTTACCGCAGTTGTCTCTTTCTTTTAAATTTGTATGCTGAGTGTTTCAGATGTAAAGTAGGCTTAGACTTGGTGGAAGGAGGTTTGAAAATTGGAGGAAGAAAACCAATAATTTGAAATATACAGATGACAGCATACTACTAGCAGAAAATAGACTTGGAAAGATACTGAAGAAAGTCAAGGAAGAAAGTGCAAAAGCAGGCTTACAGTTGAACATTTTTTAAAAAGTTCACAGAAGATTTTGAAGTAGACAATGAAGATTGCAACGAAGAAATCAGAAGATGACTATGGCTTAGAAGAGCACCTGGGAAAAAACTAGACAAGAAACTGAAGTGTAAAGATATATAAATGTATATCACAGTCAGGATTCTCCATGCCATCTGATTCGTATCTATTGCTAGTGAAGAAAGGTAATAGAAAGAAAATTGGCTCTTTTGAAATGAGATTTGAACATTTGACAAGGAGGCATTAGAATGTAACATTTCATTTTCGTGCCAGGAGTGACTTGAGAAACTTTAAGTCGCTTCTGGTGTGAGAGAACTGGCTGTTTGCAAGGATGTTGCCCAGGGTACGCCTGGATGTTTTACCATCCTGTGGGAGGCTTCTCTCATGTTCCCACATGGGAAGCTGGAGCTGACAGACGGGAGCTCACCTGCTCCCCAGATTCAAACTGTTGACCTGTTGGTCAGCAGTCCTGCCAGCACAAGGGTTTAACCCACTGTGCCACTGGAAACTATATTAGAATGTAACATATTTTGTAAGCTAGAAGGCAACAGGAAAAAAGGAAGACTGCATTCCAGATGGATAGACTCAATCAAGGAGACTCTAGCTCTGAGTGTGCAAAGCCTGTTGAGGACAGGATGATTTGGAGGTTTCTCATTCATGGGGTTGCCACATGCTGAAGCTGACTAGACAGCAGTTAACAACAACAAAGGTCCTTCTTACAAAGCAGAAAATGCCCCAAATAGATGTATTTGTTGGAATTCTGCATTTATCAGCACACACTCAGACAATTTACATATAACTGTTTTGTCCACCTTCATATTATGCATGCGTTATAGAAACTTATCTGAGGAAGTTGTCTTAGGGTGCATACACTGTGGAATTAATGCAGTTTGGCAGGACTTGTGACATGAGTTCAATTCAATGGTATGGAATCCTTGGAGCTGTAGCTTGGTGAGGCACCAGCACTCTTTGGCAGAGAAAGCTAAAGACCATGTAAAAATACACTGACGCATGGAAGTTAAAAGTGGTGTCAAGCTGCATGAATTCTATCAAGTGGATGCACTCTTAAGTTTCTAATTTGCTCTTTCCCTTCCTTTTGTATGTTGATATTCCAGACTGACAGGGCTTTGACTCTGAATAACAGCAATCCAACTTGTGTTGGTGAAGCCAAAGAGTCTTTATTTCCAGCAAATGGGTTTACAATGAGGGTACAAAAGTGCCATGTTGTGGACAGAGCTCAGTTTTATTCTTGACAAGAGTGGGCCACGGCTAGAGTAGTGCACTGGGTTGTTGTGAGTTTCCCGAGCTACATGACCATGATCCAGAAGCATTCTCTGCTGACATTTTGCCCACATCTATGGCAGGCATCCTCAGAGGTTGTGAGGTATATTGGAAACTGGTCAAGTGGGGTTTATATATCTGTGGAAGGTCCAGGGTGGGAGAAAGAACTCTTGTCTGTTGGAGGCAAGTGTGAATGTTGCAATTAATCATCTTGATTAGCATTGAATGGTCTTGCAGCTTCAAGACCTGGTTGATTCCTGCCTGGGGTAATCCTTTGTTGGGAGGTGTTAGCTGGACCTGATTGTTTCATGTCTGGAATTCCTGTTTTCTGAGTGTTGTTCTTTATTTACTGTCTTGATTTTAGAGTTTTTTTTAAAAAAAATACTGGTAGCCAGTTTCCTCCTTTCTGTTGAAATTGTCCACATGCTTGTGGATTTCAATGGCTTCTCTGTGTAGCTTGACATGGTGGTTGTTAAAGTGGTCCAGCATTTCTATTTTCTCAAATAATATGATTTGTCCAGGTTGGTTCGTTAAGTGCTCTGCGCTGGCTGATTTCTCTGCTTGGATTAGTCTGCACTGCCTTTCATGTTCCTTGATTTGTGTTTGGGCAATGCTGCATTTGGTGGTCCCTAATTAAACTTGTACACAGTAGACTTGTCCACAGCTGCATGGTATAGGGTAGACTCTTGCAGAGGTGTGAGGATCCCTCTTGTCCTTCGCTGAACGTAGCATTTGTTGGATTTTCTTAGTGGGTCTATTGATAGTTTGCTAATGCAAAGATGATTAATTGCAATACTCACACTTGCCTTTAATAGACAAAGAATTTTTTTCTCCCACCCTGGACCTTCCACAGATATATAAACTCCACTTGAGTAGTTTCCAATATACCTCACAACCTCTGAGGATGCCTGCCATAGATGTAGGCGAAACGTCAGGAGCGAATGCTTCTGAATCATGGCCAGACAACCCGGAAAACTCACAGCAACCCAATGATTGCGGCCATGAAAGCCTTCGATAACACAGAGTAGTGTACTGTTCACACACCCGAAGGCAGGCCAGCTGAGGTAACAGTCGAGAAGGAAACGTTCAGAAAGGCGCGGGTCAAGGAGGAGTGTGTCCCTCCCTCGCCCCCCCGCCTCCTCCTCCTCAGCTGACCAGCCTTGCCGTCTTCGCACTCTGAGCTACTTTGTCCCCGCAGGGCTCCTGTACCCTCCGTGGTGCCCTGGCAGGGAGAAAAGTTTCTGTAAGCGCGAAGGAGCTGCTGCCGTCGCTGCCGCCACAAAAGGCGACGAGGGTGAGTTCCGCGCGTTGTGGGGAGGCGTGTGCGTGTCACGGGGGAGACGTGAGGCGTCGGAGCAGGCAAACTCTGGGGCGTTCAAGCTCGCGAATGGCGGGCGCCGGAGAGCGGTCGGCAGCGAGTTGTCCGGTTGCCATGACGACGGCAGCCAGAAGAGGATGCCGGCTAGAGGGAAGCAGAGGCAGCGTCCCCGCCTCCTCTGGTTCCCGGGGCTGAGCTCCCGAGGCGCCTCTCCTTCATACAACCGAAGTTTCACAATAGTAATGAACGCCGCTCGAAAGTCATGGCATTCAGGGTTAGGAAGTAGCTATAAAACAGGCATGGACCAACTTGGGCCCTGCAGGTGTTTTGGACTTCAACTCCCACCATTCCTAACAGCCTCAGGCCCCTTCCTTTCCCCCTCAGCCGCTTAGGAGGCAAAGGGGATGCTTAATGTTCTTCAGCCTAGAAAACCATTGTATTCCCTACAAATCTTGTTTCAAAGTGGGCTCCTGAAGAACTGTTACGGCTGAAAATTGCTTCTGCACGCTTTTCATTAATACAGTAATAATAATGCTGTAAACTTTCTTTGTGGATAGTATCTAACACAGTACTGTTTTCTTCCAAAACATTGTGTAATATTATTTCCAAAGATGATAATATTGCTGCTACCGTATGTCACTCTTCTTCCAGGTATATGTTATTAGCACTGTTTCATATGGGAACATCAGAATTGACTCTAGTTTTTGCCCATTATTTCTGAATCACTGATGTAATAATAAAAAAATTATTTACACACACACACACATATGGTAATTTAGAGTGAAATTGATTTTATTCTGAAGCCTACAGAACTGGTTTACTGTTAAGCAAATGGATGTACTGACTTATTTCTAATGCAAACATGCATATTAATCCAGTAACAATGCCTTGTTTATGTTTCAGTCTGATGTCTTATACAATACTTTTAACCTATCAGAAGAGATGGGAATGGTCAGGAATTGGAAGTGTAGTTTTAAATTCTAATCTGAGTTGGTATCTCTGTTTAGCTGTTTAGCTATTTAAAAGTCACTGCTAATGGTTGTGTTTCCCATCCTCTTTAAGATCTGTCTCTTTAAATCTCTTTAATAAACTACAGTGTGAATTAGCAATGTGCTAATGACTGCAGCTTATTTCCCCCTACTTCATTCCTCTCCTCTTAAGAAATTAAACAAACAAAGGAGGGAAGGGTTTTGTATGACCTGAATATGGGTTGATGGCAAGTGTACCTAAATAACCAGAATTTGTAAGCCTACAAGTGACTTTGATTTAAAGCTGCATTATGTTCTTTATTTAGGCACATTTGTTTAAAATAATCTTTATTAACTTTTAGTTATTAACAGATGTTAAAAGAAAAAAGCAAAAAAGAACTGTCCATGGGGGTTGTGAATAGATGGGGTAGGTATGGGTAGGATAGGTATACTGGGGGGGGGGGGGGAAGAGGGTGCGGGTATGGATGAGGTCAGTGTGCGGGGGGAGGCATTTGATGATGTGTACTTCCAGGACTGCTCCGGGGTCATTTTGCATTCTACCTTTCTTTTCTTCTTCTTATCCGCTGTCTTCAATTGTCTCTTCTCTGGTTTCGGTCCGGTACTTCTTCCTAAGGTTAATTCTTCCTCATGCATTATAAGATTTTCTTTCTATTTAAAAAACTTTCTACTTTATTCCAATCCGTTTCCTTTCTTGGTCTTCCTTGTTGTTTGGCCAATAGATAGGTCAATCTGTCCATATTCTTGATTTCCGCTACCTTTATTAGCCATTCTTCTATTGTAGGATCTTTGCTCTGTCTCCAATATCTAGCAAACACTATCCTGGCTGCAGTCGAAAGGAATGTTAAGATCTTTTCATCATTCGAACCTGCTTGGATTCTTGATATATTTAATAAGAATATTTCTGGCAGTTTGGGTAGCTTCTTGCCTAATATTTTTTGGGTGTATTCGTGAATCTTTATCCAGAATTCCTTTGCAATTCTGCAAGTCCACCACATATGATGGTATGTTCCTTCTGTCTCTCCACATTTCCAGCATTTTGTACTATTGTTTTTATTTATTGAGCCTAATTTATTAGGGGTAAAGTGCCACCTATAAAACATCTTCCACCAGTTTTCCTTCATACTATAAGCGTACGTGAATTTAATCTTCCTATTCCAACAGTCTTCCCATTCTGCCATTAAAATGCTCCTTCCAATATTTTTAGCCCACTTAGTCATGCAGTTTTTCACTATTTCAGTTTCAGTATTCCACTCGTTTAGATATTTATAAATTTTTGAGAGAGTTCTATTGTCTGAGATCCATACTTTGTCCCACTTATTCTCCTTGTCCATGAAGCCGTGGCTTTTATCCTTATTAAAGAATTCTTTTAATTGCCAATATTGCAACCACGTAATATTACTGTACTTATCTTTTATTTCTTGTTGTGATAATAGCTCATGTTCTTGTCTCTCTTTCTTTATTATTTCTCCATATCTAGGCCAGTCTGTCCACCCGAGAAGTCTTCTCTGGGATGCTTCTAGGGGGGAAAGCCATCTGGGTGTTCTGTTGTACATTCTCAACTTGTATTTACTCCATGTTTTGATTAGCGATGATCTGAGGAAATGATTGTTAAAGCTCTTCTCTTTTTTAGTTTTCTCATACCATAAGTATGAGTGTATTTAGGCACATTTAACCATAATCTGAGGGATGTGAAATTCCTTTTGAAAGTACCATAGTACTCCTAGCAACCAGCCAAATGCCTCCAGTAAACATAAGCATGGCAAACTGTTTTATTATGTGCACTTTTGTGGTTTCTATTTAACAATGAAACTTTGTAGACAAGATTTTACAAGCAGATTCTTAGCTGGAATGTTTAGATCACCAGTATGATTAATTCTTAAACATGAAGCTGTGTTAACCTGCTGTGGAAAAAATTACTGAAACTCCATGACATTTTAACTTTTGTGGACTGCAGGCTACTTCATCACTGCTCCTTTCTTTTAGCTTACTTTTTAAAGAAAGATTATGAAATTAATTTGAATAATCCTGTTGTGTTCAGACTTTGATATGACAGGGATGGCTATCTTGGGCATCCTCGGTATCTTGGATTTCAGCTTCCACACAGCTCAGCCAGATTTGGGAAACTGCAGTCCAAAACATCAGGATGGAAGGAAGGTTTTGATTTGTTTAGGAGAAGAAAATTAGGATCATGGGACATAGATAGGATTAACATAAAAACTAGAAAATTGTGCTGATGGTGTGCTATAATGCAGCGAGGCAGTATAGATTATTATTAAGATTTTAGCTGCTACCATGATCTAACTTGTCATAAGAATAGCATTGGAAAGTATCTAGAAAACCAATAAAGATATGGGGCACATGGATGGGTTCAGAGAAAAATATCAAGCTTCTTAAATGGTCAGTCATTCAACACAGTGCTTTCTGTCAGTACAAATCTATCTAACTGAAATTTGAACTGTTACCAACAAGTGAGGACAACAGTATACTTCTTATCAAGTATAGAGGTCTTGAGAAGTAGTGTGATGTAGCATGAATTCTTAAAAAAGAAGAAAAGTCATTTTGGTGATTGGATATATTGTTGTTGGTGTTATCTGCTGTCAAGTTGACTTTGACTTACGACACCCACATGAATGAGAGGAAGAACATTAGGAAGAACTTCCTGACTATAAGAGCTGTGTAACAGTGGAACTCTCTGCCTTCAAGTTTGGTGGAAGTTCTTTCTTTGGAGGCTTTTAAGCAGAGGCTGGATGGCTATCTGTTGGGAGCACTTTGATTATGTTTATCCTGCATGAAAGGTGAAAGACCCCAGAATAATCTTATCATCAACAGCTCTGCTCAGGCATTGAAGATTCAGGGCTCTGCCTTTCTTGATTGAGTTTAGCTGTATGAAATATAGTCTTAGTTTTCTGCAACCTTCTACCTTACCAAACATTATTGCCTTTCCTATTAAGGAATCTGTTAGAATAGTAGAATCAGAATTGGAAGACATCACAAGGGCCATCCAGTCAAACCCCCTCCATGCAGGAGCCCACAATTAAAGCATGGCTAAAAGGTAAAGGTAAGGGTTTTCCCCTGACGTTAAGTCTAGTCATGTCTGACTCTGGGGGTTGGTGCTCATCTCCATTTCTAAGCCAAAGAGCCGGCGTTGTCCGTAGACACCTCCAAGGTCATGTGGCCGGTATGACTGCATGGAGCGCCGTTACCTTCCTGCCGGAGTGGTACCTATTAATCCACTCACATTTGCATGTTTTCAAACTGCTAAGTTGGCAGAAGCTGGAGCTAACAGTGGGCGCTCACTCCGCTCCCGGGATTTGAACCTCCGACCTTTCGGTCTGCAAGTTCAGCAGCTCAGTGCTTTAACACATTTCGCCACCAGGGCTCCATAAAGCATGGCTGTCTGTTGCTAAAGGATAGCAACAGATGGCTATAACAGTCTCTGTTTAGAAAGAAGACTGCCACACTCTGAGGTAGCATATTTCACTGCCAAACAGCTCTTATCATCAGGAAGTTCTTCCTAATGTTTAGATGGAATCTTGTTTTCTGCATTTGAATCCATTGTTCCATGACCTAGTCTCCAGGGTAGCAGAAAACAAGCTTTTTAACAGTCTACTGTATCTATAGAACTATTTACCAGCATCACATTTCAAATGAGTTGAATTTCTTCCTATCAACACTCTTTATTGTTCAACTTCCACAACCATACATTGAAACTGAAATGTGATAGAACCATCCTAACTTTAGTATTCAGTGATATTTCTTGACTGTCACTTCTCAGGTTGTTTGAATATATGTGTTTGCAATGAAGAAAGTGTTGACCTCACAAAATTCAGTCAGCAGCTTCATTTCTTGATCTTTGACCAATTTTTTTTTACAATGTTTCATTCCCCTGTGTTTCCAATTTTCGTCTTCCAAGTGCCTATAATTAACAAGAAGTCCTGTTTTGGTGTGTGATCAGTTTCCTCCTGGATGCCAGCAGAGAATCTTTCAATTTCTTCTATAGTCATGTTAGATGTATATTGATAAATTTTTCTTTATGTCTTATTGACATGATTTTGGTTAGATTTTACATTATAACCTTTGACTGCTTTTGCTACATCTCTCCTCACTAATGAGATTCGAATTATAGGCTTCTCCACTGAAGCAAATTTACTCATAGGCAAGAGTTATGCCACTTTATTTAAATCATATGTATGTATGTATGTATGTATGTATATGTATATGTAATGTTTGTTTGTGGGAGAAACAACCCAAAAACCACTGGACGAATTCACATGAAATTTGGACACAATAAACATATCAATCCATCAAGTGACCATCACTCACAAAAACACAAAAAAACAAAGTGGCAAGGACTTAAAAACCCGGAAAAGCTAAATGACGTTATAGCGCATGCGCAGAATGACTGCCCTGGCCTTGGCTCCCCTCCTACATGAGGAAAAAAAAAACAAAGCATCAGTTGTGAGGGAGCTGGCTTCAGGAGCTAAGTGTGCGCACATGGCCACACAAACACACACACATACATAACTGACAATGAGCGCGAGAGGCACCACTGAGCAACCTCTCTCATCATAGGGTTCTCGGGAGCCAAGTGTGCATATATGGCCACACATAACTGACACAACGAATGCAAGACCTGCAGACCTGCAGAAAGGCAGCCCTCCCCCTGCCCTTGCCCTTCCATTGTGGCCATGGACCTTGCACCCCTTTGATGTATGTGTGCAGGGTGTTTCCCTCTCCCCCTCCCTCTCCCTCCCCCTCTCTTGTGAGAACATTTCTTTCTGGCTAGAAGCAGCACCCCATTTTCTCCAGCTATTGGGGGAGAACAGGTGGAAAGGAAGGAGGGAAGGAGGGAGGGAAGGAAGGAAGGAAAAAGGCACCCCCTTTCTCTCAGGTATTAGGGGAGAAAAGATGGAAAGGAAGGAGGGAGGGAGGGAGGGAGGGAAAGAAGGAAGAAATAAGGAGGGAAAGGAGGAAGGAATGAGAGAAGGTGGGAGGGAAAGAGGAAAAGAAGGAAGGAGGGAAGGAAGGAAGAAGGAAGAAAGGAAAGAAAGAGGTAGAGAAGGAAGGAAAGAGAAAGAAGAAGGGAAAGAAAAGGGGGAAGGCAGGAGAGGTAGAGAAGGAAAGACGAAGATAAGGAAAGAAAAAAACGGGAAGGAAGGAAGCAAAGAGGGAAGGAAGGAGTGAAGGAAAGGAGAGAAAGTGGGAGGGAAGGAAGGAAAGAGAGAAGGAAGGATGGAATCAAAGAGCGAAGGAAGGAAGGAAGGAAAGAGGTAGAGAAGGAAGAAAGGAGAGAAAGAAGGGAAGGAAAAAGCGGAAAAGGAAAGAAAGAGGGAGGAAAGGAGAAAAGGAAGGAGGGAAGAAAGGAAGGAAGGAAGGAAGGAAGGAAGGAAGGAAGGAAGGAAGGAAAGAGAGAAAGACCGAAGAAAAGAAAGAAGGAGGGCTGGAGGGAAAGAGGGAAGGGGGATGGAAACAAAGAGGGAAAGACAGAAGGAAAGAAAGAGGTAGAGAAGGAAGCAGGGCCGGCCCCACTATTGAGGCACCTGACGCCGCCGCCTCGGGCGCAGGCCCGGGGGGGCGCCGTCAGGCTGGGCGGGAGGCGGGGCACCGCCCTGACGGTGCCCCGCCTCCCGCCCAGTGCGCCCTGGCCCGTCTGGCCTTTTCTAGCTGGCCAGACTGCAGCGGAGGTCCCTGCAGGCCGCAATCGCGGCCTGCAGGGACCTCCGCTGCAGTCTGGCCAGCTAGAAAAGGCCAGACGGGCGAGCAGGAGTAGCGTGGGAGGCGGAGCCAGCTCTGACGCCGCCCCCCCCCCGCCCAGCGTGCCTTGGCCCTGCCTCCCACGCAGCGTGGGAGGCGGGGCCAGGGCACGCTGGGCGGGGGGGGGGGCAGAGCTGGCCCCGCCTCCCACGCTACTCCCGCTCGCCCGTCTGGCCTTTTCTAGCAGGCCAGACTGCAGCGGAGGTCCCTCCAGGCCGCAATCGTGGCCTGGAGGGACCTCCGCTGCAGTCTGGCCTGCTAGAAAAGGCCAGACAGGCGAGCGGGAGTAGCGTGGGAGGCGGAGCCAGCTCTGACGCCGCTCCCCCCCCCCCCCGCCCAGCGTGCCTTGGCCCTGCCTCCCACGCAATGTGGGAGGCGGGGCCAGGGCACGCTGGGCGGGGGGGCGGGGCCAGAGCTGGCCCCGCCTCCCACGCTATTCCCGCTCGCCCGTCTGGCCTTTTCTAGCTGGCCAGACTGCAGCGGAGGTCCCTGCAGGCCGCGATTGCGGCCTGGAGGGACCTCCGCTGCAGTCTGGCCTGCTAGAAAAGGCCAGACAGGCGAGCGGGAGTAGCATGGGAGGCGGGGCCAACTCTGGCGCCGCCCCCCCGCCCAGCGTGCCCTGGCCCCGCCTCCCACGCTGCGTGGGAGGCGGGGCCAGGGCATGCTGGGCGGGGGGCGGGGCCAACTCTGGCCCCGCCCCCCTCACTATTCGCCCTGGCCCCGCCTCCCACGCAGCGTGGGAGGCGGGGCCAGGGCACGCTGGGCGGGGCCAGGGCGCGGGAGGCGGGGCCGGTGGCGGGGCGCTTTTCAGCACCCCCGCTTCACATCAAAAAATATCTCCGGCCGGCCCTGGAAGGAAGGAAGGAAACATTATATTTATCAGAACCCAGCTCTTAACTCTTCTTTCATTACCATTAAACCACACATGGCCACAGCAATGCGTGGCCGGGTACAGCTAGGTGAATATGAAGCAGAACCAGAAGGGAATAAGACAACGCTCTCTTTCAGTTACCTACATGTGTCTACCTTTGAGTTTGTACTTCTCAGCTTTCATAATAGCAGAAGATGATTTCATGATTTGGAGATAACAATGTTAAAATATGTTCTTAATATGCCTACTGTAAATAGTTAACAGAAGGCAAATGTTTGGGAGTATTTCAAAACTGCTGATTTTAAAATGTGAATCACAAGGATATTTTTTTCAACTACTGACAAGCAGTATAATACTGAAAAACTGGCTAAATCATTGTTACTGTACCAGGCAAGTATGGTATTAAGGTGCCACCATGTGGTAAAAATAAATATATATTAATATGAATCTACACTTATTAGACTGGTTTTATTAGTGAGGGTAAAATACTGAACGATAATTCTATGGGGTTTTTAAGTTGGTCCTCTGACTTAAGGTATTGATGAAAGCTCCCCTCCCAAGATTTAAATACTTTTTCAATAAGTGAATGTAGTCAACTGTAGTATCTCTTTCAGTACTGAATCTTTATGATATCTACACTTTCCCTTTTTTCAAAGCAAGCTTTCAAGTTCTGTATCTTGCTAACTTCTTATCAGGTCTGTACCTTCAGCTGTTTCCTTTCTCTTTTAGTGATGATGTATGTGCTAGGTCACCTGTAATCTTTGTGTGAAGTTTATTCTTAGGTATTGGCTTATCATATAACAGACTTGTAAATGTTAAACAATTTCATTGACGTTTACATGATGAAAAAGGCCTAGTTTTTTCCTTTAGGTTTTTCTTTTTGAGATAAAACTACACAGATAATAGCTTTGATTTATTTCTCTTTGAGGAGAAAGATTAACACTGAAATATAAAGACTTTCTATATTGGATATCTACATGATTTACATTCTCTTGTAGAGTGTACTTACTCCTTTAACTTACTCTTTGGTTCTGAATCAAGGACACATAATAAAAAGTCTAATATTCGGAAATAGGTATTTCTTTATTTGTTTTGTCCTTGAACTTCAGTATCTTTAATATAATTTGAATGCATTATCCTGATGTATGATGGAACTCCTCACTCTGCGTCCAGATAAATGAATATCTATATATATATTTGTATTCAACACCAGCCTTGTCCATCTGATGTATCTGATCAAGTCTGTTTGTGAACAAAAACTGACACTGTAATAAATCAGTTAATTTTAAGATTCCAAGTAACATTTCCTTTCCAGGGTAGCCTTGATATCCCAAAGCCTGCTGCAGCATGTTAATATAATATTTCTCAACTTTGAAAGTGGCTTTTCTGAATGCACTGATTGAAAGGTGCAGATGATTCAACGTGTACAAGTGGAAATGGTCAGAGTTTTGTCTGTTTCCTGGGTAAGGATCAAATGAATGACTGATCTTTTCCAGGCTTTGACTTGATTTCAGACATTTTCAGCATTCATGTGAAACCTTTACTGTGTAAACTGAGAACTCATAATTATCACAATATAATGCAAAAATGGATTTTGGTCAGGATCTGGAAAGTTGGGTTGCATGTAGCACCCTCTCCATTTTTCTAATTTTTAGCCCCTGGTGGTGGCGCAGTGTGTTAAAGGGCTGAGCTGCTGAACTTGCAGACCGAAAGGTCCCAGGTTCAAATCCCGGGAGCGGAATGAGCGCCCGCTGTTAGCCCCAGCTCCTGCCAACCTAGCAGTTTGAAAACATGCCAATGTGAGTAGATCAATAGGTACCGCTCCGGCGGGAAGGTAACGGCGCTCCATGCAGTCATGCCGGCCACATGACCTTGGAGGTGTCTACGGACAACACCGGCTCTTCGGCTTAGAAATGGAGATGAGCACCAACCCCCAGAGTCGGTCACGACTGGACTTAACATCAGGGGAAAACCTTTACCTAACCTTTTTACTGTACATTAAAAGGCCAATTTGGCATACAGCATTATATTCACACCATGGCCAATCAGTTACTCACAGCAAGACCATTATTAAGAAATTAGCGCAACTACACACCATCTCACTCTCTTCAGAAACGGCCTCTAATCATATAAGTTCATACAACCATATCGACTAGTTGCTGTTGATGGTCATATCTTTCATGATTTTTTTCATTTAGCTTTCCACATTAGCAGCCATCACAGTATCTTGTGGGAGTGAACTCCACAATGTTTATGCTGCTTGAAATACTTCCTTTTATCTATCCCAGTGTTCCACATACTATTCAGTTTGTGACACTATGTTCCAGTACTCTGATATGCTGATGATAATGTAGTCTGTTCTCATTCAGAGGAAGATCTACAAGCCACTTTAAACGCCTTTGCAGAAGCATATGAAAAGCTTGGCCTCTCACTGAACATCAAGAAAACCAAAGTGCTTTACTAGCAGGCACCAACCAATCCGTCTGCAATGCCAGAAATAAAGCTTTATGGTGTAATTTTAGAAAATGTTGACTATTTCCGCTACCTAGGCAGCCACCTCTCTACAAAAGTTGATATTGACACTGAAATACAACACTGTCTGTGCTCTGCAGCATTTTTTTTGAATGAAACAGAGAGTGTTTGAGGATTGAGACATTTGTAAGGATACCAAGGCACTTATTTATAAAACCATTGTCCTTCCAACTCTCTTGTACGTCTGCGAAACATGGACCTTCTACAAATGTCACTCTTGACTTCTGGAACAATTCCATCAGGGATGCTTTTGAAAAATTCTGCAAATCTCTTGGGTAGACAGGTGGACAAATGTCAGCATTCTGGAAGAAGTAAAGACCATTAGCATCAAAGTGATGATTCTCTACCATCAACTTTTTAACGTTAATATTGGATTGACCACATTGTCTGAATGCCCAATCACCATCTCCCAAAGCAGTTACTTTACTCTCAGCTTAAGAACGGAAAATAGAATGTCAGTGGACAACAAAAGACATTTAAAGATGGGCTTAAAGCTAACCTTAAAAAATGAGGAATAAACACAGAGAACTGGGAAGCCCTGGCCCTTGAATGCTCTAACTGGAGGTCAGCTATTTACACCGATGCTATAGATTTTAAGGAGGCACAAATAGAGGGCGATAGGGAGAACCATGCCAAGAGGAGGGTGCGTCAAGATGGAAGGTCAGGACCACCTTCCATTTGGAAATGTATGTCGCCACTGTGAAAGACCTTGTGGATCCCAAATTCGTCTCTACAGTCATTTATGGACCCACCACCAAAACTACCCCTGGAAGACAATCATACTCAGCCATGACTGCTAGTCTATGATGACTATGAAAGAGAAATGGGTGATTCAATGTAAGCTTTGAGTTCATATGCCGTGCCATAGTGTACAATTATTTATTTATTTATTTATTTATTTACATCACTTTTACCCCGCCTTTCTCCCCAAGGGGACTCAAAGCGGCTTACAATAAATAGGCAAAAATTCAATGCCTAAAAACACTGTAAAAACAACAATTCATATAAAACAATCTACAAAACAACAATTCATATAAAACAGATGCCATTGCAAAATAAAATCACATTATATAAAATTTTAAGCATGTCCAAGATTAGAATCCATTCATCCAGAATCCTCAATAAATCTTTGTACAGGTCATGTAAAGTCCATGTTCTCATTCATTAAAAGCTTGCGTGCACAACCATGTCTTTAAGGCTTTCCTGAAGCCTAGGAGAGTTGGTATCTGCTATATGTTGCTGGGGAGGGTGTTCCACAGCTGAGGAGCCACCACCGAGAAGGCCCTGTCCCTCGTTCCCACCAGCCTTACCTGCTAGGACCTCCCCGATGATCTAAGAGTTCTAGAAGGCTCATAGGGGGAGATATGTTCGGACAGGTAAGATGGGCTAGAACCATTTAGGGCTTTGTAGGTCAAAACCAGCTCTTTGAATTGGGCTCAGTAGCATATCGGCAGCCAGTGGAGCTGACTTAACATAGGAGTAGTACGCTCTCTGTAAGCCGCTCCTGTTATTAGTCTGGCTGCTGCCCATTGTACTAGTTGGAGCTTCCGAGCCGTCTTCAAAGGCAGCCCCACGTAGAGCGCATTGCAGTAATCCAAACTGGATGTAACCAGAGTGTGGACCACTGTGGCCAAGTCAGACCTCCCAAGGTATGGGCGCAGCTGGCGCATAAGTCTTAGTTGCGCGAAAGCTCCCCTGGCCACCGCTGAGACCTGGGGCTCCAGGCTCAGCGATGAGTCCAGGAGAACACCCAGACTGCGAACCTGTGTCTTCAGGGGGAATGCGACCCCATCCAACACAGGCTGTATCCCTATACCCTGTTCAGCCCTGCGACTGACCAGGAGGACCTCTGTCTTGTCTGGATTAAGTTTCAATTTGTTCGCCCTCATCCAGTCCGAAACAGCGGCCAGACACTGGTTCAGGACCTGAACAGCCTCCTTAGTGACAGGTGGAAAGGAGTGACAGAGCTGGACATCATCTGCGTACAGATGACACAGCACCCCGAAACGTAGGATGATTTCTCCCAGTGGCTTCATGTAGATGTTGAACAACATGAGGGACAATACTGACCCATGCGGGACCCCACAAGTCAATGGTTGTGGAGCCGAGCAGGCATCCCCCAATGACACCATCTGGGAACAACCTTCCAGAAAGGACCGGAGCCACTGCAAAACAGTACCCCCAAGACCCATCCTGGCAAGGCGTCCCAGAAGGATACCGTGATTGATGGTATCGAAGGCCGCTGAGAGGTCCAACAGAACCAGCAGGGGCACACTCCCCCTGTCCACTTCCTGGTGAAGATCATCAACTAAGGCGACCAAGGCTGTCTCGGTACCATGCCCCTGCCTGAAGCCAGACTGTGCCGGATCCAGAAAATCAGTATCTACCAAGAATGCCTGGAGTTGTGCGGCCACCACACTTTCCACGACCTTGCCCAAAAAAGGGAGATTAGAAATAGGCCGATAGTTCTCCAATTGAGTGGGGTCCAGTGATGGCTTCTTCAACAGCGGTTTGATCACAGCTAATTTAAGGCTCGCTGGAAATATGCCATCCTGAAGGGAGGCATTCACCACCACCTTCACCCACTCGGCCAATCCCCCTCTGGCTTCTCTCACCAGCCAGGATGGCTAGCCCTCACATCTCCAAGCACCTTGTCCACGTCCTCAGGCTGAACCAATTGAAACGAATCCATCAAAATAGGACAAGCAGGTGCACTTGTTACATCCTCGGAGACTGCCGTTAATATGGTGTCAAATCCAGAGCGGATCAAAGCGACTTTGTCCGCAAAGATCCTGTCCCGAGGGATGGGATATAACAAACCTCTGACAACTCGGAACAGCTCTGCTGGACAGTTCTGTGCAGACGCAATATTGGCTGCAAAGAAAGAGTTCTTTGAAGCGTCTATTGCTGCGGCATAAGCCTTAAGATAAGAGCCTAGCCGTGTTTGGTTTTACTCGTTCGGTTTTGAACACCACACATGCTCTAGTCCCCTCTTCTTCCGCTTCATCGCTGCCAGCTCCTCAGTAAACCAAGGAGGTGGTTTAGCTCGGGTACTCGAGAGGGGACGTTCCGGAGCGATCGTGTCTATTGCCCTAGTCATCTCCCTATTCCAGAGAGCAACAAGGGCATCGACAGAATCACCAGCCGAGGTGGCAGGAGACTCCCCAAGAGCCATCAGGAAACCGTCCGGATCCATGAGCCTCCTGGGGCGGACCATTTTAATGGGTCCTCCACCCCTGCGGAGGTTAGGGGGTGCAGCAAGTCTAAACTTGATCAGGTGATGGTCGGTCCATGGCAACGGAGTGATGGTAAGCTCCTCCACACCGCCATTTTCCTCCCATCCTTGACAGAAAACCAAGTCAAGTGTATGCCCAGCTCTGTGGGTGGGACCAGATACTCGTTGGGACAGCCCCTTGGTTGCCATGGAGGCCATGAAGTCCTGAGCCACGCCTGAAAGTTTGGTCTCGGCATGGACATTGAAGTCCCCCAGCACTATGAGCTGTTGGGACTCCAATGCCAGGCCAGAGACCACCCCAGCTAGCTCAGGCAGGGAGACTGTAGTGCAGTGGGGTGGTCAGTACACTAGCAGAATCCCCAGTCTGTCCCGGTCACCTACCCTCAGGTGGACACATTCGAACAAGGTTGACTGTGGGATGGGGCACCTGGTCAGGGGGATGGACTCCTTATAGATTACTGCGACACCACCTCCCCTCCCTCCAGATCTTGGTTGGTGCTGCACAGTGTAACCTGGCGGATAAAACTGGGTGAGGTTAACCCCCCCAGCCTCGTCCAGCCAGGTCTCCGTTATGCACGCCAGGTCTGCCTGTTCATCCAGGATAAGATCCTGGATGATAGCAGTTTTCCCATTGACAGACCTGGCGTTCAACAGCACCACCTTTAACCTGGAAGGACCGCCAGCCTGGGCACCTAAGTTTACCATATCAGGAGGCCGTTTTAAATCTATAAGAACTCTTTTTCTTGCCCTAGGCCAAATTAATTTATGCCTCCCTTTCCCGTATCTCCCCCTCCCCTGAATTACTTCTATGGGGACTTCTCGGCTGTTAGATGGCCACCCTCTCACCACATGGTCCATCATTATGTTAACATCAGCTTTTAAATAAAGGCACAGATCTTGTTTTTGCTGTGTCGCACCTCTCCCTCCTTTCAAGTTAATTAAAATTCTCTCCTTCCCCTTCTCCTTCACCTTGGGAGCAGCGCAGGTCTTATATGCCAGAAGGTTTTGTAACTTTCTCCCTTCTAGTCTCCCAAATGTTAAAGTGCTATGTGCTAAGGTGGCGGGAGCTAAATTAAAATCATTGGTGTAACGGGGGCTCGACTGGAGGTTAAGAAGTAACAAGCTTACCGTTAAAATGATCGCAGCCTCTAGTACAGTGCCTGCATGCATCACTATAATGTGTACTTTGTACTATTTGTGTTGTTTTGAAGGTCACTTCTTGCACCAATTACCCACCGAACCTTCCCACCCCCTAACTGACCCCTCCCTGCTCCCCACTATTACCCTAATTGTGTACTAACCCAACAGCTGATGTTAATTATAATAGCAACTATACAGTTTATCTCTAAAGTGCATTAGTGCTTCTTATTCCGAACAATAGATGATGTAGTGTTCTTTACTCAATCCGGGAGTAGTTCATCGAGCCAGTTCGAATTAATAGGGGGTCTTGTGATATAATATAAGAGGTAACACGTTAAAGTTTGGTTCCATAAAGGGCAACAGTGAGATCTTGTCCAATAAGTGCTTAGTAGAGATGGCTATGTTCTTGAGGTTCAATGTTCTTGAGCTAGTGGGACGCTTTGGTCAAAGTGCATAGCAGATAATTCATACGGCCTGCCAGTACCGACGCCACCAGAGCCTCCGGGTGCACGTAGCCTCCGGGTGTCTCAGCACCACTGGCCACGGCGTCCTTAGCAAACCCAGGCGGCACAAGATTTAACAGTTGCCGCCCAGTCTCTCCCAAAGCACCCAGGAACAATAGCCACACGTTACAAGCTTTTTTTTGTTGAAGATGTCATACTGATCTGATCATTTTCTCAGCCTTGGCAAATCTGGGTGACCAAGATACTTTTGGGTCAAAATTAGGACTGAATCCAGACTGAAATATATCCAGAAACCTCAAAGAAATATATGTGGTACTACGCATTTCATAATCTATTTTAATTTAGAGTATAATTTGACACTCATTTTTATTTTTTAAACCTTTTTGATGGGCATTTGAACACTACTTTGGATATTTGAGCTGTTTAGTTGCTTGTAAGGGTGCAATAAAAACTGAAATAAATGATAGAAGCTCTGTTTCATCTTTTTATTTAACATTTAGAGCTGTAGATATGCTGTAGTTGGTAAGAAATGGTTTTTTGTAAATTGCACAACAATAAGCATGTTTATTTTGATATTAATTTTTCTCAAATTAATATCTGTGTATTTGAGTACTTGATGGCTATACCTATGACTTAGGGCAGAGGGTTCAAGATATGTGAAGGTGTGGATTTGCATCTTATGTTGGCTGCCAGATGAAATGAAAATCTACCTGGACAATAGCAGCTCTGTTATCTTTCTGCAACAGATAAAGCAAACACCATAAAGCAGCATTTTATTACTGAGGGAAGATACAAAAGATGGCTTTAACTGTCCTTCACAGAGAGAGTAGATAAGAAACATTTGTCCTTTCATTAGTATATGTAATTCCATCTTTGAGCTAATATCCAGCATAATAAAAAATGAACAAAATTGGCTACAACTCATGATGAGCAAGCTTGCAAAACTATAAGATTTTAATAATTTGTATCTGTCTTTTTACATAATTAATTTTGAAAACTATAACCATACAGTTCTACAATTTAGTAATATGTAAAAGATTTGAATAGGAAACCCAATTGCATGAAAATAGACATTTTATTAGGAGCATGCCAGCATTAGCCCTCAAAACAAATTATACACATGGAAAATATATCAGAGATCTGCATGCATTGTAAATATTATACAGACATACATGTACTGATGATGGCTTCTTTACACTTATGATATGTAAATATAGCATTAAACTCTATCATCTTCTGATTATACTCTTGATATTGGTTGAAGATTTGTGATTACCCTTTGGAAAACCTTATAATGTAACAACTATATTCGATAATAGGCCACATCAAATAATAGGATGTTGTAGAGGAGTATTGATTGACTTGTATTTAAGACTTTCCCATTTTACTAAAGCGATTTTGTAATTTCTGATTGTTTCTCAAAGTACCATTGTAATACTTCATATTAAAATAAATGTGGTTCGCTATATTGTAGATGCTCAAATCTTATAAGCTTATTCCATCTTGGTACAATATTGCTTCCTCTTAGTTTGTTTAGATAGGTTTTGGAATAACTTCACGGCACTTTCAAGATTAACAAAACTTGGCATAAGCTTTCATGGATCTGGACAATTGATCAGATGCATTTGATGAAGTACGGTGGAATATACAAACACTTGTTCTTAAGCTGGAGTTCCCTTAAGGATCTATGCTAGAGTAACAAGGTCTAACCATTGTTCTTAAAGAAACAAGCGTGCCACATTTGATTGTCCTGTACTTGGGACAAAAGGCTTGTTTTGGAGATATCATTTCATCCTACTGTTGAGAAGAATATGTCTATATATATAAAAGAATAAAAAAAAATTCGGCCTAGGACAAAACAACAAAACTACACATCCCAGAAACACTAAACTTGGCAACACAACTCCTCATCCATGCCTCTATGTTCATACAACAAAAAGAAAAGAAAAATAAAGTCCTAATTAGAGGGAAAGGAATAATTGTTTTTTATCCAATTGCTGCCAGTTAGAATGCTAAGCTCTGCCCTAGCAACCTAGCAACCTACTCAGCCCAGGGGACAGGCACAGTTAGGCCTCAGGGTTCTTCCACACTGCCTATAAGATACAGATTATCTGATTTTAACTGGATTATATGGCAGTGTAGACTCAAGGCCCTTCCACACAGCTATATTACCCATTTATAACCTTTGAACTGGATTATCATGAGTCCACACTGCCAGATAATTCACTTCAGTGTGCATTTTATACAGTTGTGTAGAAGGGGCCTCATCTAATCCAGTTCTAAGCAGATAATATAAGATTATAAATATACAGTAGAGTCTCACTTATCCAACATAAACAGGCCGGCAGAACGTTGGATAAGTGAATATGTTGGATAATAAGAAGGGATTCAGAAAAAGCCTATTAAACATCAAATTAGGTAATGATTATACAAATTAAGCACCAAACATCATGTTATAAAACAAATTTGACAGAAAAAGTAGTTCAATGTTCAGTAATGCTATGTTGTAATTACTGTATTTACAAATTTAGCACCAAAATATCACAATGAATTTAAAACATTGACTACAAAAACATTGACTACTAAAAGGCAGACTGTGTTGGATAATCCAGAACACTTGATAAGCTAATGTTGGATAAGTGAGATTCTACTGTAATATGAAATAATTACTGTGGTAATCCAGTCCAACCCAATTCTGCCATGGAGGACACAATCCAAGCATGCCCAACAGATGGCCACCCAGCCTCTCAATAATAATAATAATAATAATAATAATAATAATAATAATAATAATAATAATAATAATAATATCATACAATCATAAGGTTAGGAGACACCCCTAAAGATCATCCAGTTCAACTTTCTTCTACCATGCAGGACGACACAAACCAAGCACTCCTGACAGATGGCCATCCAAGATCTGCACAATAATAATACAAATCGAATCATAGAATCAGACAGTTAGGAGAGACCCCTAAAGGCCATCCAGTCCAACCCAACTCTGCCATTGGACGATACAATCCAAGCACTCCCAACAGATGGCCAGTCAGCCTCTTAATAATAATAATAATAATAATAATAATAATAATAATAATAATAATAATATCATACAATCCTAAGGTTAGCAGATACCCCTAAGGATCATCCAGTTCAACTTCCTTTTATCATGCAGAAGGACACAATCCAACCACTCCTGACAGATGGCCATCCAATATCTGCACAATAATAATACACATTGAATCATAGCATCAGACAGTTAGGAGACACCCCTAAAGGCCATCCAGTCCAACCCAATTTGCCATGCAGGACACAATCCAAGCACTCCCAACAGATGGCCACCCAGCCTCTCCATACTACTACTACTACTACGACTACTACTACTACTAATAACATCATCATACAATCCTAAGGTTTGGAGTGACCCCTAAGGATCATCCAGATCAACTTCCTTCTACCATGCAGGAGGACACAATCCAAGCACTCCTGACAGATGGCCATCCAGTCTCTACATAATAATGATGGTGAAGATAATAATAATAATAATAATAATAATAATAATAATAATAATAATAAAAGCATAGAATCCAAGAGTTTGGAGAGACCCCTAAGGGCCATCCAGCCCAACCCTTTCTACTATGCAGCAGGATACAATCCAAGCATTTACAACACATGGACAACTTATAAATACTATACAATACTACACAGGGACATAGACCCCCTCTACCCTCACCACTTTCACAGTACACAAACAGCCAAATGCATACTAAACATAAAGACAACCATACAACAGACATTCAATACCACCACTACCTCAACAAGTTCTCACAAACACCACCAGACAACGCCACAGCAACGCGTGGCCGGACACAGCTAGTGTATATATAATATTTTATGATTTCTACTATGCACTTCTGCATATATTGTACTGCTAATGAGATAAGTATGAACTGATCATGCTTGAGTGTGGAAGAGTAAAATTGAAAGGGAAAAATCCAGTGCTAGTGTATTATCTATGAATTGATTGGAAGTTTAGAAATTTTGAGTGCCAAGTAATATGTAACATATAAGTAGCAAGAAGACGATAAAACTGCAAGATATTCTCAAATTGTCAGAAGTGTGTGAACCAGAGAACAGTATATGATATACTGTACCGAAACAGTGTGCATAATGTCCGAGTTTCTGAATTTCTGGCTTTTAATTTTTAATGCAAGATTGAGTGGGTGATCTTGAAGTCTATATTAGTTTGTGCAGTTTTTGGGTTTAATATAACATTTTGCATTTAATGGGCACTTGTGTGTGATTTGAAGATCTTTAGGTTCGAGAGATAAAAAAAATACATTACAGCTATGCTGACTTGTACCCATGCACATTCCTAACACTGCACTGACACGAAGCTCTAGACTGCAAGGATGTTGTGGGATTAATGTTTGAGAGGGTTCTTTGTGTATGCATATGTGCAGTCTTGTGGACATTGTGGGATTCAGCCTGAAATCCCCATAATCCTTGGCAAATTTGTAGAAATTTGTAGAAAAGGCTTTACTAAGTTTTTTTCTTTGCACTTTAACACTCAGTACAGTAACCAGCCAACATGGTTTAGTGTTTTGAGTACTGTACTATGACTCTGAAGACAGTGTTTGGATCCCTGGTTAGCTATGGTAGTCCACTGGATCATGTTGGGCAAGTCAAATTTAACTGTAGAGCAAGGGAAAGTCACCCCACCGCAAACAAATATTGCCTACCAAAAATACCCTGTGGTAGGTTTGCCTTAGGGTCGCCATAAACTGGAAATGACTTGAAGGTACAAACAACAACCCCAGTAGTTATGATTAATAATACACATCATTGTGTTAAATACATCTTAATGCATTATATGGAGCCCCTGGTGGCACAACAGATTAAACCACTGAAATGCTGAATTTGCTGACCGAAAGGTCAGCGGTTCAGATCCAGGGAGCTGGGTTAGCTCTTGCTGTTAGCCCCAGCTTCTGCCAACTTAGCAATCCAAAAACATGCAAATATGAATAGATCAATAGGTACCACTCTGGCAGGAACCTAATTGCGCTCCATGCTGTTATGCTGGCCACATCACCTTGGAAGCATCTATGGACAACGCTGGCTCTTCGGCATAGAAATGGGGATAATCACCACCTCCTAGAGTTGGACATGACTGGATTTAATGTTAAGGGGAAACCTTTATCTTTACTAATGCATATATGAATTTTATGAAATTGCATTTTTTTTCAGGTGGGGAATCTTTGGATTTATACAATTGTTCAATGCCACACACATGTCATCCAACTGATTCCTGTGTTTATCAAAAGCAGACTGGAAAATGCCTGTTCATATACAAATGTTGTTGAAAACACAAGAAGATATTGTAAGGCTGTTTCTCGAAGCTTAGAATATGCATTTGCTTTTTTTGCACTAGAATTCTTGAAAATTGATGCCAGATTTAAATGCCTCCTTGCAGTTGCTGTCATTTTGCAATTCAGTGACCTCTTCCTGGATTTCATAAGGGAATTCCATGGCTCTGATGTATTTTAATACACAAACAACAAAATACATGGTTTTTCAAACAAGAAGGATCAGACTATCAGCCAAAATCTCTGAAAATGCGGATCACTTATGGACCACATATCTAGTTATCTGTTCAATAATAATGTTTTTTTTTCAGAATTATGGTATTTTGGGACAAATAGGAGAAAGACATTACACTAGAAGTACCTCCAATAAGAATCATGCACATTATTGTCATGTAAAGTAAAGGTAAAGGTTTCCCCCTGACATTAAGTCTAGTCGTGTCCGACTCTGGGGGTTGGTGTTCATCTCCATTTCTAAGCTGAAGAGCTGGCATTGTCCGTAACACCTCCAAGATCATGTGGCCGGCATGACTGCATGGAGCGCCGTTACCTTCCTGCAGGAGTGGTATGTATTGATCTACTCACATTTGCATGTTTTCAAACTGCTAAGTTGGCAGAAGCTGGGGCTAACAGCTCCCCGAATTCAAAACACCAACCTTTCGGTCAGCAAGTTCAGCAGCTCAGCAATTTAACCTGCTGCATCATGTACAATGGTATAATATTGTATAGTAATTTTCTATAATTATGCATGTTTATAGAACAATATATCTCATGAAAACTGCCAGGTGGATAAACTGTGTTTTCTATGAAACATTAGAATGCACAGCCCTCCCCAAGGGGAAAAAAAACTGAGTGAGACATTAAGGTTTGCATGCCATTTACAACTGAAAATGACTCAGGGAGAAAAAACTGCCTTATTTGCTTATTTCTCCCCCTCATAGGTGGTTAATTAACATCACTGTAACTTTCTGATCCATCATTAAAAACGTAGAGACCCCACCCTGTCCCTACTTTTCAATTCTATCTTTGGAATATATTTTGTGGGTAGCATTCTCTACATTCTGAAGCATTAGTTAATGGCTTGGTTAGTTAAAGAATTACTTTTACTTGTACAGACTTGGTGCTGTTGCCCTTGGCAATGGGATGCTTTTGTGTCCATGCTAATATTATTTTGCCCTGAGTCTCATTGGATTCCTTTTGCTGATTTCTACCTTCTCAAGTGTGCTCCTCTGATTTTAAGCCTTGACCTCCAGTCACTGATGACCAAATCAGACTACACTACTCTGATATTAAATATTAAAACTTTCTAGGTTTCCATAATATTTTGGAGAAGTAGGTATAAATAGAAAGTAAATTATTAATTTCTTTAAAAATCGGTTTTATGAGCATTTTGATGTTCTATTGCTCCTTTTGTGTAGTCAGCGAAATCTAAATGAATCAGGTAAGAATTCTGATGTTTAATACATGTTATTAGTGTCACTAAAAAGTTATTAATTTTATTAAACTTTTGTTGTTTTGTTGTTTATAGAAACACAGTAGATCTCTTTGTTAGAAATATACATTAAAATAAATAGTATTTGTTCAGTTTTGACATTACTTTAATATATAATCTAACATATAAAATGCACTTCACCGGTAGAAAGGAGATCACAGTATTATTTATTATTTTATTTACAGCATTTATATTCCGCCCTTCTTACCCCGAAGGAGACTCAGGGCGGATCACATTACACATATAGGCAAACATTCAATGCCTTTTAACATAGAACAAAGACAGACAAACATAGGCTCCGAGCAGGCCTCGAACTCATGACCTCCTGGTCAGTGTGATTCATTGCAGTGATTCATTGCAGCTGCTCTCCAGCCTGCGCCACAGCCCGAGCCCCTTTTGCAGTAGCTTCCCCTTTTTGCAGTACCTTCCCCTTTTGCATTTTATGTCTTGTTTAATGAAAAAAGAGGTAATGAAGTGAAACCGTATATTTTAGTTGTTTGTAGGAAATAAAAATTAAGTAATGACAAAATTACATATACTGGTAATCCCAATCTTAGATGAAATAGGGACCCAGTTTGTATTTAGACCCCGATACAAGGATTTTGCTATTCAGTATAGATAGCAGATAGAAAATTAATCAGGAACACAGAATGGAGAAGCATAGGATTAAAACTTCACCCCATTAGAGTCCAGACATAGACTACTCATTCACTTTTTACAAAAGCAATTCATACAGTTGCTATTTGCAAAGATGACATCACATCTAAGTAGGTACCAGCAGTTTATCATAGTTTTTGTGTTTGTGCGTATGTGCCTTCAGCTCTTTATGTCACTAGGAATAAATAAATGAATGTTGGTAATTCTCCTGTATATTTACTTTATATTGTATGCTAATCATGGAGCTGTTGCCATGATCTGCTGTGATTAAAGGCACTGAAATAGCTTTTCGGTCACTGATACCGCATTGTCACCTACTATGGTAGCTTCTTTTCTGTCTCTCAATTTTTCTCTCTCTTTTAAAGAGCGTCAACTCAAGTTGCAGTCCTAAGAAGATTTATTAATAGTAAAGCCCGTTTTGAAGTATTCAGATCCATTTATCATAAGTGGGACATACTTCTTGATAAATGTATATTGGGGTATCTCACGTATGTGTCCAAGTTGTCTGTCAACTTACGGCAACCCCATGAATTTCACAGCATTTCCTTAGGCAAGGAATATTCAGATGTGGTTTTGTAATTTGCTTGGATAAAAATTTGAACTCAATATGTTTAGTGCTTGATTATTTTAACAATGTAGAAGTGGATTAACTTTTCTTTGCCTCTCTAGTATTTACTGTTGTTTTTATATGCTTTTAACCATTTGGCAAATACAAAATCCCACTTTTTCATGTGCCAAAAGACTTCAGAGACATTGTCAGAGTAATTTATAGGATTTTCTAAATGTACTTCTTTTTAAAAAATCAGGGCTAGGGAACATTTAAATCAGTGCGATGTTGTGGTTTGAGCATTGCGCTAGCACTGTGGAGAACAGCATTTGAATCTGTACATGGCCATGGAAATCTATACAAATTGTTCTGTGTCAAAGAATAAAATCATTTACGCTGTTTCAAAAGTAGAGGACATTGCATAGCTTCCTGACAGATATCAGTGGGTTAATCATGACTACAATGACAAGGCAATTATTGGTTTGTTTCAGATTCAAAATGGCTCTGATCAAAGGATCAGGTATGAAGTGTTCATAATGGATTTAGAAACAAGACGATGGAAAAACATAAGTTCTAGGAAGTTAGTGAGATTTGAGTTCTGCACTTAGGCTACTATACATAGATAAGGAAGCTACAATCTGTAATGTTATCACAGTAAGAGTTGGACTGAAACTCATTCTTTCTCAGTAGGGAAGATGTGTTTTTCCAACTCAGTACTCTCTTGTTAGACTCTACTGCACAAAGTCTTTAAAGCAGGCCTGTCTTGTTTTTAAGAAGCAGTCATTTGCTGGTGTAGCTGAAAAATTTTCTGGAGCCATGAGTGTGATCCTTTAATGTTTGAAGAAGCCAAAAGTCTAGGAGAAATGGGAGGCCATGGTAAGAAATTGTAACTGTGTGACAGGATAGGCTTTGATACTGACAAAGCTTTTGGCTTTACTTAAAAATGGTTTTGTAGGCTCTAGTGCCTACTTTATTTAATGCATGTTGGAGACCACTGTAGATTTGTGAAAGCAGGTCATTTTAAAAGGGAACTTCACATGCATGGGTATTGTAGAGTTCTCCTTTTTATATATTACTAGCTTGGGGACCCGGCGGTGCACGGGTTATTTGAGAAAGGCATTGAGTTGTTTTGGATATTATGATTGAGCCCATTGCTGCAGATCCATGGCCAATGAGGTTAGCAATAGTCTCTGGATGCGGCTGAAGCTACTGGAAATCCCATCCTCTGTAGTCAATCCTTCCAAAACCCTCACCAGGATATAAAAGGAGTCATAGGGGGTCTGTGTGCCATGTTTGGTGCAGATTCATGACTGATGGGGTTAGCAATAGTCTCTGAATGTGGGTGAAGGTACTTCAAATCCCATCATCCATGTTCCATCCTCCAGCAAACCTGTCCCAGGTGGAAAGTCATAGGGAGTCTGTGTCTCAAGTTTGGTTCAAGTCCATCATTGGTAGGGGTTGCATGGTCTGTAAAAAAGGTGATAGTACTGCAAATCCCATCATCCGTGATCCATGCTCCCCCAAACTGCACCAGGACTTAAAATGGGTCATGGGGGTATGTGTGCCAAGTTTGGTCCTGATCCGTCATTAGTTAGAGTAACAGTGGTCTCTGGTAGCTGAAGCAATTGAAAGTACTGCAAATACCATCATCAGTGGTCCCTCCTCCCCCAAACAGCTGTAATGTGTATAGTGTGCCATTTGGGATAAGTGTGGCAAGTTTGGTCCAGTTCTGTCATTCCTGGCAGTTGCAGTGGTCTGAGGAAGTGAGTGAAGGTACTGCAAATCCCATCACTCTTGGTCCATACTCCCTCAATCCACACCAGGATGTAAATGGGGCCATGGAGGTTCTGTCTGCCAAGTTTGGTCCAGTTCTGTCACTGGTGGGCATCGCAGTGGTCTGTGGGAACCAAAGCTATTGAAAGCCCGGCGGTGCCTGGATTATTTGAAAAAGGCATTAGTTTTCTTTGAATGTTATGTATTCTCAGTTTGTAGTGGGTGAACTACAATTCCCAGAATTGTGGGTCAATCCTCCTCAAACCCTGCCAGTATTCAAAGTTGGCCATTTTGGGTCTGTGTACCAAGTGTGGTCCAGATCTGTCGTTGGCTGGTAATCGCCTGGCTGCAGTGCTCTCTGGATGGGGGTGAAGTACAACAACTCCCAGATTCCCAGGGCAATTGTCCCAAAACATCCACAGGAGGCTATGTTGAGTCTGTGTGTGAAGTGTGGTCCAGAGCCGTTGTTGGCTGGGTTCAGTGGTCTTTGGATACAGGTGAACTACAACTCCCAAAATCAAGGCCCATTCCCACAAACCCCTGCAGTATGTTCAGTTGGTCATGAGGCTTCTCGGTGCGAAGTTTGTTCCTGGTCCATTGTCGGTGGGGGTTGCTGTTTCTCTGGATGCAGGTGAACTATAACTCCCTTTTCCCCAAACTTGTCCAATATGCTCTATTGGTCATGGGGACTCTGTGTGCTAAGTTTGGTCCTGGTCCATCATAGGTAGGGTTCAATTGCAGGTGAACTATAAATCCCAGTACCTATTACTCCCAAATGTCCAGGTCAATTCCCCTCAAAAACCCCCAGTATTCAAATCTGGGCATATCAGGAATGCATGGCAAGTTTGGCCCAGATCCATCATTGTTTGGGTTCATAGCGTTCTGGGTGTAGGTGAACTACAACTCTTCTAAATTCTCCAGTAGGAGTCACAGTGCTCTGACTTGATGCAGGGTGAACTACAACTTCCACCATATGGAGTCAATCCCCCAAATTCCTCCAGGAAATTTAGTTACTGCTCAGTTGTGCTCTGTTTGTTATGGAGACAGATTTGAAAGGGAAGGGCAGTAGGCAGGGTCATGCAAATGGAGAACCCCAGGATGCCTGCCTGTGGTGGAGGACAATGCAAAATCCAGGATGAAATGGTCCCCAAATGAAAGCATTCCTTGGGTGGTAGTTCGTAGCGTTTGGGAAGGACATTGGCACAGTTTGGGCTACATGTATCAAGGAGCTCGCTGTAACTGCAATGTCAGTGGAAAAGAGTGACTTGGTGGCTCCTCAGCACTGGGAACTATAGCCTGTTTGTGGAGGCTGGAGACTGTCTGTGTGAGCGGACACCCGTGCCACATACACACATACGGATTTTCGCTTTTATTATGGATATAGATATAGATATATAGATATAGAGATATAGAGATATAGATTGTTCAGTTATCCATCCAGTAGAATATTTATTTTATTTTATTTAAATTCTAACCTATTTGGAGGATTCAAAATGTTGACAATGATGTTTAACACCATAATATCAGTAAAGTTATCCAACATAAACGGGCTGGCAGAATGTTGGATAAACAAAAATGTTGGATAATAAGGATAATAAGGAGGGATTAAGGAAAAGCCTATTAAAACATTTTTCTGGACTGCAATGTGCTGTTTGTTTTTCTAGTCAGCAATACGCAGCAGGCCTCTCTGTGCTCCGGGTGCCTGCTGGGAGGGGTGAGATGCAGCCAGTGCAGGCCCCTCCCAGCAGGCGCCCAATGCACGGAGAGGCCCACTGCATGTTGCTGCCAAAAGAAACAGCTGTGAATCCAGGTGGGAGGTAGACTGCATTGGGTAATATAGAACGTTGGATGAGTAGTTGCCCCCCGGATCTGGAACTCCCTCCTGGGGGAGATCAGGCAGGCACCCACCCTTGCCTCTTTTAAAAAGCAGCTAAAAACCTGGCTTTTTAGCTGCGCTTTTGAATAAATCAGTCCCCAATACCAAAAGTTAGATTAATACTCCTTTCTCCACACAGGTCCCTCTTTCCATAATAATTTGGACGTCCGTCTACCACTCAATCGGTCTAGAAACATTTGCACTTTGTCCTTGACCCCAAAGCACTTTAGAACTATATTTTTGCACTTTAGTCAAGTGGCCCCTCCATGCTATCCCCTCCACCAACCTGGTTGATCCATTATTCTATTTTATTTTAATTTGATTTTAATTGTTAATTGAGTTTTGATGGTCTATTGCATTGTTTGCTTAAGGTAACTGTTTGTATAATTGTCGATTTTACTGTATTTTATCGTAACATGTTTTAACTGTTTTACCTGTTTGTATTCTCGGGCTTTTGTCCCGTGGTAGCCGCCCCAAGTCCCAGCCGGGAGATGGTGGCGGGATAGAAAAATAAAGTTACTTACTTACTTACTTAGGTTGGATAAGCGATACTCTACTGTATAAGTCTGCTACCTAAAAGGCTCAAGACAAAAACATCAGGTTAGATCTAGACTTTCTCCTCTCACTGGGAATTCTGCTGGAAGGATGCATGCACTGGTGATAGGTATGATGGCTTTTTGATAATTTCCCTTGTTCCTCCAGAAATGTGCTGCAGGGAACCTAAGGATTTGCTGAATGAGATTCTTAGAGGGTGCAAGTGGTTGCAGGAAAAAAGTGGGTGAAGATCACCTCCCTCATTTTTCTAGTAGTATTCCTTTGCTACACCTCATTCTTTCTGTGGTAGGAAAGAATCCTTATTTATGTGGAAGGTACAGTTGGATCCTGTCTATAATAACTAAATGGACATGAAAAAAGATGGATTTCAAAAATATTAACTTTAATTTAAAAAAGCAACTATGAAGCAAAGTTGCAGCAAACTGTTAATATTTTCAAATTACGCTGAGTGTGGGAAAAAAGACCCTACTATAACTGGTAAGAGATCTGTTTCTTTGAGATTAGAAGATATAAAATAGTTTTTTTTTCTTGTCAAGTATCTTATAACAAAAGATTGTTTTTTTTTTTAGCTTTCAGGAAATGACATGGTGATGTCCTTTCAAATGAGGAAATGAATCCTTTTCCAGTGAAAATGAAATCTGCCACATTTCTCAGTTACCTTTTAAGCCTTTCAACCTGTCAATGAAATTGTGTAATCAAATGATAGCATGCCTGAGGCTTATTGCCTTTTCTTGAGAAGTGGTATCATCAAATGGTGCACTCTGTTGATTTTAATCACATTGAACCAAATTCTTTAAAATTATAGTAACAGTATAGTATTGGTTTCAATAGAATTACTCTAGAATTTATATCATATAAGAGCAATATTCTGTTCACTTAAGGAAAATAACATCTCTTTGTAAGGTTTTGGAATGTAACTGGACAAAAAATCTTTTTGTAAATCCTATTTATTCAAATAGCAGATGAGTTGCTAAAATTGTCAGATTTTTGCCTCAACTATTGTGTTGAGGATTCATGGCCATTGCAATGCTTCAATGAATGTAATGTATTACTGCTTTTTTTTACTTTTTGTCCACTGTGCTTTCTACCTCCTCAACACTGTACTGTGAACTTGCTGCTATGATGCAAGTGCATTTTTCTTTTCCAGCATATTGTTATTCCTATTGTTGTTATTTATATCCTGCTTTCTCCAAAATAGGGACTCAAAGTGGCGATACAATACAATTACAGTTCAGTTAAAAACATACAAAGGAATTGTTTCAAGAGGCATAGTAAGGTCTTTGTAACCAGCGCCCATTAAGAGTTTGACTTCAGCTCTTTAAACCACTACAAATTTCTGAACACCCTTCAAAGGCAGATCCAAATTGAATGTGGTACAGTAGTTTAAATGGGGATGTAACCCAGGCATGTACCAATGTGGCCAGATCCAGTGTCTCAAGGAACTGATGCAGATGGCGCACAAGTATTAAATGTGCAAAGGCACTCCTGGCTACTGCAGAAACCAAGGCCTCCAGGTTCAAAGCTGAGTCCAGAAATAACCCCAAACTGAGAGCCAGTGTCTTCAAGGGGAGGGTATCCCTGTCTAACACAGGCTGAATCCCAATCCCGGATCTGCCTTCCTACTGACCAAGAGCACTTGAGTTTTACCTGGATTAAGTTTCTGTTTGTTCACTCTCATCCTGTCCATTACTGAGGACAGGCATTGGTTTAGCGCCAGGAGAGTGTCCTTAGATTGGGGTCTTTTACCATTTCCCTGAGCTGTTTGCAGAAACTGGGAAGAACAATCCAAAGTAGTGGTTTGTAGAAGCAGAGTGACAGGAGACGAGTGGAATTTGGGTGTGTGTGTTCTGTGGTTTTTTGTCATGCTGTCTCTAGACTGATATAGCCCTGGTTTTGTACTACTACTTTGTACTACCTGAGTTACAAACATCCAACTTACAAATGACTCATAGTTAAGAACAAGGGTGAGACAAAAGGACGTGAGAGAAATCTACCCCTAGGAAGGGAAATTCACTCCTGAAAGAGTTATCATGGGGAAAAGGTGTCTCCACTGAAGCTTTATCACCAATCTTTGTTTTCACAGCAAGCCATTTTTTTTTCAAAATCCAATTATCACAGGAACAGAAAGTGAGGTGAAGTCTTCTCAATAGGGACACAGACATCAAAACAAACACTACAGGGGTGTTAACCCTTTTCTATGCTATCCAAAGCTAGCTATATGTATATATATATGTGTGTGTGTGTTCGTAATATATATATATATATATATATATATATATATATATATATATATATAAAAATTTTTTTATAATATTTATCTGGAATTAAACTTAAAATGTATCTGTTCTAATTTCCATACAAATTCAACTTAAGAACAAACCTATAGGAACTATCTTGTTTGTACCTTGAGTACTGCTTGTACACCAGGGAAACAAATCAGATTTGGATCTGATGAAACAAGAATGGATTTTCTAAGATTTCCAAATACAGTGGAATCTCAACTTATGAGCGTCCCAAGTTGCGAGCTTTCTAAGTTACCAGCCATCACTTGTGTGATTTTTTGATTCGACATATGAGCCAGATTTGAATTACAAGCCCCTTCCAGTGCAGATGGCAGCTGCACTGGGAGACTGAGGCGGAGAGAGGACAACCAGAGCGCCGACCACTCCATCCACCTGCTGGGGGACTCTGTCGCCCCTTCTGTCCGGAGCAGGTCATGCAAGGCCAGTGAGGGAGCTTGAGGGGAGCTTCTGTGGCAGTGAGAAGAATCAGAGATGGTCCCAAAGGCAGTCCAAGCTTGGAGGGAGGGGCCTTGGCATGGGCACTGGGGGCCTCCTTTCTCGCCATCTCTTGGCCTCCCAAGGGCAGATGGTAGTGGGGAGGACAGGAGGTAGCCGCTCAGAGATGGGAGGGCGAAAGGGAGGGAAGGAGAGGCCTTGGTGTGGGTGACTGGAGGCCTCCTTTCTCTCCATCTCTGCTTCTGAAGGGCAGATGGCAACAGGGCGTCCAAGAGGGAGCCTTTCATGGAAGGAGGATTGAAGGGCTGGCTGAAGCCCCTGAACCCTGCGGGGCCTTGGCAAATGGGTTAAATTTGTTCTGTGACCAAGCTCAGAAACGGACTACAGTATTCCCTCACCTATCGCTGGGGTTACGTTCCAGGACCACCCGCAATCAGTGAAAATCTGTGAAGTAGGAATGCTAGGCCTCTCCTTAGGAAAGAAGTAGAAAGAGGGAGGGAGGGAGGGAGGAGGGAGGAAGGAAGGAAGGAAGAGGCAAGGGAACATGGTGTTGCCTCCTTCTCCTCCCGCTGCCATTTGGGCTCCTTCTCCGCCCCACCACCTGCTCCCGACTGAGACCACCGCCACTGTAAATGATAATTTTTAACGATGTATAATTTTTTTAGTGTTTATTTAAAAAACCCAAAACAGCGAGGGCGCGAAAAGCGAACCGCAAAGTAGCGAGGGAACACTGTAATAGCACTTCAATGCATTTCACCGGGGAAATTTGCTTTGACATATGAGCAAATTGAGCTACGAAACTTGGTCACAGAATGAGTTAAATTTGTATGCTGAGGTATCACTGTATTTTGTTTTGGTTCTTCCTCTTGTATACTGTTGACCTACTTGTATCTGTAGCAATCTACATCACCCTCCCCACCAAACCATTGCCTTTCTCTGTTGGCTCTCGGAATCCTTTCAAACTACCAAAACCAAGAGGCTGAAACTGTGGTCTAAGATTAGAAAAATACTCAATTTTCAAATTGTGTCATTCAAATTGTGATATTTATGGTTTTGAATAGATTCTATATTGTAATGGTGTATTTTTTTATTTTTGGGTGGAAGAAAAGTTCACAACAACATTTAACAGATAATTATTTTGCAAGTGAGCTGAATCATAGAATCATAGGGTTGGAAGAGCCACATGAGACATCTATTTCCACCCCCTACCATGCAGGAAAAGCACACTCATAGTACTCCTGACAGATGGCCATCCAGCTTCTGATTAAAATTTTCCAAGGAAGGAGCTGCCACCACATTCCAAGGCAGAGAATTCCACTGCTGAAGAGCTCTTACAGCCAGGAAGGTCTTCCTAACATTCAGGTGGGATCTCCTTTCCTGTAATTTGAACCCATTGCTCCAAGTCCTAGTTTCCAGGGCAGCAGAAAACAAGTCTGCTTCCTCTTCCTTATGACATCCTTTCACATATTTATACATGGCTATAATGTCTCCTCTTAACCTTCTCTTCTGCATGCTAAAAATACCCAATTCTTTAAGCAGCTCCTCATAGGGCATGGTCTCCAGATCTTTGATCATTTTAGTTGCCCTCCTCTAGCTTGTCAATATCTCTTTTGAACTGTGGTGCCAAAAATTGGACATAGTATTCCAGATGAGGTCTAACAAAAGCAGAATAGATTGGCACCATGATTTACCTCATTCTAGACACTATACTCCTTTTCATGCAGCCCAAAATCCCATTGGCTTTTTAAGATGCTGCATCACACTGCTGGCTCATGTTCAACTTATTGACCACAAAAACACCAAGATCTTTTTCACATGGACTGCTTCGAGCCAGGTGTCACCCATTCTGTATCTTTGCATTTCATTTTTTTCAGCCTAAGTATAGTATCTTGCATTTGTCCTTGTTAAAATTGATTTTATTAGTTTTGCCGCAGTTTGCTAATCTGTTAAAGTCATTTTGATTTCTAATCCTGTCCTCTGAAGTATTACCTATCCCTCCTAATTTGGTGTCATCTGCAAACTTGATAAGTATGTTCTCCAAACCTTCATCTAAGTCATTAATAAAGACGTTGTTGGCTAATAATATAGATATATGTAAGGGAACAAGGCAAAGATGCCCACTCTCTCCACTACTCTTCATATTTTCAATGGAAATTCTACTAAAGGAAATAAGAAAAAAGAACAAAGATAAAAAAAGAAAATTACAAAGTCTGAGCCTTTGCAAATGATGTAATTTGCATTGTCGAAGACCCCCTTGAAAGCATACAGAATTGGCTAAAGAAAATAGAGGAATTTGGAAAAGTGTCAGGATCTAAAATGAATAGGAAAAAAACAATGATATTAACCAAAAGAATGTCCAAATTGAGACAACAAAAACTAGCGGAAAGTACAGGAATACAGATAGCTAAAAAGATGAAATACTTAGGAATAAATATAACTGCGACAAATTCTCAACTATGAATTGGAAAGAAATTAGAAAAGATCTGGATGATTGGAAATATCTGAAATTGTCAATAATGGGAAGAATAGCTGTTATTAAAATGAATATCCTGCCAAAAATGTTCTACCTATTTCAAACAATACCTATTTTAAGGAACCAACAATTTTTCAAGAACTGGAATAAAGATCTTATAAAATTTATTTGGCAAGGAAAAAAAGCCAGGATTAAATTTACCAATTTGACAAATGAAAGGAAAAGAGCAGGTTTTGGACTCCCAAATTTGAAATTATATTATGATGCATGTGGTCTTGATTGGATAAAAGAATGGGCAACCTTGAAAAAAACCCCAAAATTATTGGCATTGGAGGGCTATTATTTAAAACAGGGTTGGCATGCTTATCTATGGTATGACAAAAAGAGAAATGAGAAAAACGTTAATAATCACTTTATAAGAACGGCATTAATATGGGAGATGTATAAGGATAGATTTTACGCAAAGACCTCCATATGGATTGCACCTCTGGCAGTCTGCCTGAGGCGTGAAATAGGTGGGAAAGATTGGCTTACTTATATAGAAATACTAAGAAGGCAAGATGGGAATTGGGTGATGAAAACACAAGAACAATTGAACCTACTACAGAATAACATTTCATGGTTTCAATATATGCGAATTAGAGAATATTACAATGACTTAGAAGAGAGGATTTGTGGAAAAAGACACTTATTGGAATAGGATAATGAAGACACAGAATAAATTAATCACAAAGATATATAAGATATTGTTGGAGTGATCAACGGAAAATGAATTAGTCAAGGAAAGCATGGTGAAGTGGGTGGGCACATTGGCCACACAATTGGAATAGAACAGTGGGAGGAGATGTGGAATACCAAATCAAAATATACTTATGCGTATGTTATTAGAGAAAATTGGTATAAAATTGTATTCCAGTGGTATATCACCCCAAGTAAATTAGCAAAATGTAACAAGAATATGAATGCAAAATGTTGGAAATGTAACACAGAAATCAGTACTTTCATATGTGGTGGAGCTGCAACAGGGCAAAAAAATATTGGAGAGAGATACATGGGAAAATTCAGAAAATCTTACAGATAAGTTTACAATTGAAACCAGAATATTTATTTATTTTATTTATTTATTTACAGCATTTATATTCCGCCCTTCTCACCCCGAAGGGGACTCAGGGCGGATCACATTACACATATAGGCAAACATTCAATGCCTTTTAACTTAGAACAAAGACAAGACAAACATAGGCTCCGAGCAGGCCTCGAACTCATGACCTCCTGGTCAGAGTGATTCATTGCAGCTGGTTACAGCTGGCTTGCTCTCCAGCCTGCGCCACAGCCCGAGCTCACTATTTTCCTTTAGGCATCATTGATATAAAGTTAGAGAGAAATAAAGATATCTTGTTCAACTATTTGACAACTGCAGCAAGAATTGTTTATGCAAGACATTGGAGGACAAATGAAATACCTTCCACTAAGGAATGGCTGACAAAGATGATAGAAGTAATGAGCATGGACAGACTGACATACAAATTAGCTATAGGTCAAAATAAACCGAAAAGGGAAACTGACTGGACTTTATTGATGAACTTTATGAAATAGGAAGAATTGAGAATATTATTTTAAAGCAGAAAGAAAAAATAAAAGGTATTAACCCTAGGGAACTCATGAAAATCTCGAGGAAGAATACATATATGAAATAAAGTTTTAAAGGACTATACTTCATGTAAAGAGGATTGAAAGTCATCATATAGCTTTTTTCTTTTTTCTTTTCTTATTTTTCTTATTTTATCATTTTGGAATATTTTTAATAAAATATATATTTTAAAAAAGATTATGCTGTGTTGTGCTTTGTTGGCATTTTAGGAATGTTGTGAAATGTACTTCATGCAGAAAAGGAGAGAAGACAATATTTGATATGGCTGGCTAACACAAAAAGCATGTGAAAGATTTTTTGGGTTAATTATTTTTATATATACTTATCATGTGGTAGAAAAAATATGCTACCACTTTGTATGATTGGCCATTTAACTCTTTGATGTGCTGTTTGTCAAGGATGACCGATTTCCATATTGTTAGGCATCATTTCTTTCTCCAAACAATGATCGGAGAGCAGGAAATGTGTATGACATTAGATACACCTCCTCATGAGTAATTCTTTGTAATAGGTAGAAGTAGACAGAGCATAACTATAAAAGCATCATGACTTTTGAGCACTTGTACTTTACGGATTTATCAAAAACAAGTCATGCCAGACTAATCTGATCTCTTTTTTCAATAGAGTTACAAGCTGGGTCGATAAAGGGATTGCTGTGGATGTAGTGTACCTGGATTTCAGTAAGGCCTTTGACAAGGTCTCCCATGACCTTCTGGCAAACAAACTAGTAAAATGTGTGTTAGACAAAACTACAGTTAGGTGGATCTGTAATTGGCTAAGTGAACGAACCCAAAGGGTGCTCACCAATGCGTCTTCTTCATCCTGGAAAGAAGTGACAAGTGGAGTGCCGCAGGGTTCCGTCCTTGGCCGGTTCTGTTCAACATCTTTATTAACGACTTAGACGAAGGGTTAGAAGGCATGATCTTCACGTTTGCAGACGACACCAAACTGGGAGGGATAGCTAATACTCCAGAAGACAGGAGCAGAATTCAAAACGATCTTAACAGACTAGAGAGATGGGCCGAAACTAACAAAATGAAGTTCAACAGGGACAAATGCAAGATACTTCATTTCGGCAGAAAAAATGGAATGCAAAGATACAGAATGGGGGACGCCTGGCTCGACAGCAGGCTTTAAACTACAGGAAAGGAGATTCCACCTGAACATCAGGAAGAACTTCCTAACTGTGAGAGCTGTTCGGCAGCGGAACTCTCTGCCCCGGACTGTGGTGGAGGCTCCTTCTTTGGAGGCTTTTAATCATAGGCTGGATGGCCATTTGTCAGGGGTGCTTTGAATGCGATTTCCTGCTTCTTTACAGGGGGTTGGACTGGATGTCCCATGAGGTCTCTTCCAACTATATTCTATGATTCTACTTTGGATTAGCTAGACCATTATATACAATATTCAAAAGGGTGATAATACCGGTAAGTATGAAGTCTTTGTTTCTTACAAAGTGAAAGTGTTCTTATTTATTCTTTTATCATTGAAACTGCAGAGAAACCTGAACCTGGACCTGACCTGAATTTTATTAATAAATTCATGCCCTCTTTTTAGTGGAGGGAGAAACACAAAAGTATTTTCAGGAGAAGGAAAATAGAAACATACTCCTGTGATGAAACTCAGTTCTCTTATACCATCTTTTCTCCTCATCTCTCTATTTTGCTTCTCATTTTTAGGAGCTATAGGTGTTCGCCTGAACAGTGTAGTATGGGTTTTATAGGCCTGGCAGGAATAAGAGAGTTGTCTCAAATTAGCATCCAGTTTTCGATGATCCTGCCCCTTCTCCAGCAGTGCCCTCCAAATCCTATCCTATGTCATTTGGGAGAACCAATTCTCAGAGGGTGCAGTCAGTTGAAGGAGCAAAGAGGGAACAGGAAATATCTTTTCCATGAACCTCCTGTAGTTCACTTCTCTTAGAATCTAAATGAGTGTGTTTCTGTATATGTAAAAAAAAGTATGTTCATTCCAGGAATGCTGTTTAAGATGGCCCAGGATTTGAGATCATTAGCAGAGACCTGGTTATTTATCTCAGCACCACAGGAAACTAGATTGCTGAGACCTAAGACCAAGCTTTCTCTCTAGAAGCACCTCAATTGTGAAACTCCTGTTCAAGGGACATCAGGCTAGTTCCATTCTCAAAAAGCTTTTGGTATGTGGCCAAAATTATATTACTCCTTATGTCTGTTGGCTTTAAAAAAACTTTGTTTAAAAATCATTTTAAATTTGTTTTAAAAAGTATTTCATTGCACATTGCTTTAGTATTCCTTGTGGTCTGAAAAAAATCAAATGCTTTGAACAGTAAATAAAGGATGGAAAACAAACAAAAGATGTATGAATCTAGTAGATGGAAGAGCCATTAACTAGTCAGGTATAGCCTAGGTCAGGAGTCCCCAAACTTTTTAAACAGGGGGCCAGTTCATGGTCCCTCAGTACTTACTTACTTACTTACTTAGGCGATCCCTCGTAGTTTGAGGATGATGGTCCCCCGTCTTTGCTATCTTGGGGATGGATCCATAGATGGCTGAAGAGACCTATTCTTGATCTGCATGTTCTTCCGCAGTGAGGGCATCGGCTTCCAGATGGAAGGCGGTCTTGGTCAGGATTGGCTTGACGGGCCTTCCTCTTTGCACATTTCTCCCTTAAGCCCTCCATTCGTGCCTCTTCGAACTCTGCAGCACTGCTGGTCACAGCTGACCTCCAATTAGAGCGCTCAAGGGCCAGGGTTTCCCAGTTCTCAGTGTCTATGCCACAGTTTTTAAGGTTGGCTTTAAGCCCATCTTTAAATCTCTTTTCCTGCCCACCAACACTACGTTTCCCGTTCTTGAGTTTGGAGTAGAGTAGCTGCTTTGGGAGACGGTGATCGGGCATTCGGACAACGTGGCCAGTCCAGCAAAGTTGATGGCGTAGGAGCATTGCTTCAATGCTGGTGGTCTTCGCTTCTCCCAGCACGCTGACATTTGTCCACCTGTCTTCCCAAGAGATTTGCAGGATTTTTCTGAGGCAACGCTGATGGAAACGCTCCAGGAGTTGGGTGTGATGTCTGTAGACCATCCACGTTTCTCAGGTGTAGAGCAGGGTTGGGAGGACAATGGCTTTATAAACAAGCACCTTGGTAACTCTACAGATGTCCCGGTCATCAAACACTCTCTGCTTCATACGGAAAAATGCTGCATTCGCAGAGCTCAGGCGGTGTTGTATTTCAGTGTCAATGTTGACTTTTGTGGAGTGGTGGCTGCCAAGGTAGCAGAAATGGTCAACATTTTCTAATGTTACACCATTAAGCTGTATTCCTGGCATTGCAGAGGGATTAGCTGGTGCCTGTTGGAAGAGCACTTTGGTTTTCTCGATGTTCAGTGAGAGGCCAGGCTTCTCGTATGCTTCTGCAAAGGTGTTTATAGAGTGGCTTGTAGGTCTTCTTCTGAATGCGCACAGACTACGTTGTCATCGGCATATTGGAGTTCTATAATAGATGTTGTGGTGACCTTGGTTTTGGCTTTCAGTCTGCTGAGGTTAAATAGCTTGCCATCTGTCCGACAGATGATTTCCACCCTGGTGGGAAGCTTCCCATTAACAAGGTGAAGTATCATAGCGATAAAAATGGAAAATAAGGTAGGGGCAATATCACATCCCTGCTTGACACCTGATTCTACCTTAAATGGGTCACTTTGGGAGCCATTGCTGTCCAAGACTGTTGCCATCATGTCATTTGGAGGATGGTCCAGAGTGCGCTGCGATTCACTGTGTCGAATGTCTTTGCAAGGTCAATGAATGCCATGTACAGAGGTTGGTTTTGTTCCCTGCATTTTTCTTGGAGCTGTCGTGCAGTGAAGATCATGTCCACTGTTCCTCTGGAGGGACGGAAGCCATTCTGGGATTCTGGGAGGGTGTCTTCTGAAACAGGGAGAAGGCAGTTTGCAAGGATTCTTGCGAGGATTTTCCCAGCGGAGGTTAGAAGGGAGATACCATGATAGTTCCCACAGTCTGTTCTATCCCCTTTCTTGAAAAGGTTGATGATGGTGGCATCCTTGAAGTCTGCTGGGATTTTCTCGGTCGGTCATCCACACCTTTTCAATGAGCTGGTGGAGTTGTTGTATCAGCTCAGGTCCACCCGCTTTGAAGATTTCAGCAGGAATCCCATCAGGTCCGCTGGCTTTTTTTTTTTTGTTGGCTGATGGCATTGCTAACTTCTTCCAAACTAGGCAGTGCTGCAAGCTCATCCCTGGCTTGTTGTTGTGGGATTTGTGAGAGGGTCTCTTCGGCCACATTGGAGCTGCGATTCAGCAGGTTCTGGTAGTGCTCTTTCCAATGTAGTGCAATTGATGTTTTGTCCTTCAGAATTTTGGTTCAATCTGATGAGCGTAGGGGCTATATGCCATGGTTTCTTGGCCCGTAAATGATCTTTGTGGCTTTGAAAAATCCTTGAGCATCATGGGTATCTGCAAGGTCCCTCAGACCGTTGGAGGTCCAGACTATAGTTTTTTAAAAAAAGCTATGAACAAATTCCCATGCACACTGCACATATCTTATTTTGAAGTAAAAAAACAAAATGGGAACAAATACAGTCTCAATGTTAATAATAATCATAATCATAATAAAAATAATAAAGAGGGTTGGAAGAGACCCCTTGGGCCATTTAATCCAACCTCCTTCTACCTTTGTGCACCAAAAGCACAAGCAAAGCACTCCTGACAGATGGCCACCCAGCCTCAATGTTAGTTATATCTATCTATCTATCTATCTATCTATCTATCTATCTATCTATCTTAATCACACAGTCTTAAATGCTTGGGAAGTGTTCGACTTGTGATTTTGTGAAAACAAATCCAGCATATATATCTTGTTTGCTGTGTTATACTGTGTTCTTCTGTCAATAATAATAATAATAATAATAATAATAATAATAATAATAATAATAATAAAAAGAGGGTTGGAAGAGACCCTTTGGACCATTTAGTCCAACCCCCTTCTG
This sequence comes from Anolis carolinensis, assembly GCF_035594765.1. Taxonomy (NCBI): domain Eukaryota; kingdom Metazoa; phylum Chordata; class Lepidosauria; order Squamata; family Anolidae; genus Anolis; species Anolis carolinensis. The sequence goes on along the minus strand of NC_085841.1, from coordinate 273,725,293 downwards.
CCTTTGTGCACTGAAAGCATTAGCAAAGCCCCCCTTAATCATTAATAATTAATTAAATAATAATTTAAATACCATTATAAACAATCAAAGCTTTGGGAGGCGCACATCAGGCAAGGGAGGAGGTGAGAAAGATGTGCTCCTTTCCCTCCTCCTTCATGCCACACACACTTTCCTCGGAGGAGGAGGAGGGAGCTGCTGCCGGGGGGGCCGGATAAATAGCTTTGATGGGTCACATGTGGCCCCCGGGCCTTAGTTTGGGGACCTCTGGCCTAGGTAGATTATAGGGAGCAAGTACAGAATATAAATAAGATTTTGAAAGGAGATGGAATTGTATCTGATTCATATGATTTAAACAATTAAAAAAATCAAAGGCTATCACTTTAGATTTCTATCCAAATCCTTCACTGATGCACATCCTGATGGTTGATGTCTTCCATGCAGTAGGGCCGTGATTCTGCTCCAAGTCTTAGTCCAGACTTTCAAGGCATTGCCCAAGGTACTAAATCTTCTCCCCCAAATATACTTATTACTGTGGATAGTTCCTTTAAAGTTAAGACTTTCAAGCCTCTCTGACAGAAGCCACCAGACTCCGTTGCCAATATGAATTTATTTCCCAAGAAATATGTTTTAAATATCTTTTGTTTTTTTTAGATAGTTCATGAACAGTAGGAGGATTGAATCTAGTCTGTGGTTTGGGAATGCAGTGATTTTTCTCTATCCAGTGTTGCTCCTACTTCCTTCCATGCCAATTTTACCTATATCATCATGGCACTCACTTTATGAGGTAAGACATTTTATGTGTTTCTGTTTTCAAAGGATTACCTAAAAACCTCTGCTCCTTTCATTTGAGATGAGCTTCTTTAGTTTACTTTGATTTAATACTGAAGTGTTATTGAATTTATAAACTTAAAAAACCTGTTCATATGAAAGGACCAGCAGAGAAACAGACCCTACCCCCCCTCCTAAAAAAAAGGAAAAAAAGGAAAGAAAAAAAAGAATAATAGCATGGATTTCTATCCACACTACTTCTCTTCTCTTTTGGGAAAGCAAACAGAACATTTAATATTAAAGTATTACCTGGTTTGTGAAGAAAGTTTTTTAAAGTCCACAAACTAGGTTATAAAATGAGATCCCCATATGTGCAGTTTCATATATCCATTGCTCACACAAGAGCCCCGGGCCTCAGGGGTAAGGGGATGGTTTACCACATATAACCCCCCCACACACAAAGCCCGAGGCTGTTGTGTGAATGTGCACACACAGTAAGAGCTATATTATTGGGGAGAAGTGGAGGAAGCTGCCCCTCTCTCTCAGCCAAAGAAACAGAAGCACTTCAGCAACTCTCCCTTTTACAAGGCAGGACAATAGTGAATGCTCAAATTTTGCCCTGTGCATGAAAACAGCATTCTTTATTACCTGTATTCACAGGACATCCAGGAAACATCTCCTGTAATATGGGGGCTGTACTGTGCTTCAATGTTAAATGAGTTGCTTATCTTCCCTCCAATATGAAATGTGGTAGGAATCTAAACAAATGAGATACCCCAAAAAGGATCAAAAGAAAAGAAAGAAAATTGAAAGAAAAAACTCCAAACAAATTTGTCAGCACAGTGTCATTGAAACAGTATGCAATGTGAACAGAAAGAAACTATAAATACTTCCATTTCTAGTAAATGGAATTTAATACATATAGGGGATTTTACAGTTTAGAATAGTGTGGTTTAGAACCACACTATTGATAAAATCTTGTAGCCTGTGGCAGTATCTGCATTTGTAGCTTCAATTTCATCTTTCATGTGGGGAAGCATTGCTGCTGTGGCTTGGCCCCATAGTTTTCTACAGAACACAGGAATCCTCCCGTGTTCTGAGGGAAGCCTCCTACACTGCTTTTGGGACACTTCCTCCACACTGGAAGTCGCCATACGTTGTGTTATGGCATCTGGAGAGGTTGTGATGCCTCATGGGCCTTGTAGTCCTGCTCCTAGTGCCATCGTGGCAGATGAAGACGAAAACATGGGGTTTTCGCCGGTTCAACCAGAGCCGGAGTCCTTTCACCTGCCGGATGTTGATGTTTGTCCCCAAGAATTCAGTAAAACAGACCTTGGGCATTCCTCGCCTCCGTTCCCCAGAAGGGAATCTTACTCTAGAGACAGAGGAGTCAGAGAACAAAATCGCAGGAGTTTACGGATTGCTGCCAAACAACAGGCTGATTAGGCCTGCTTCCCTTGGGAAATTCTAAGGAGTCTTGCATCTGGATAGAGTTGGGTTTCGCTTCTCGTTCTCTAGGGAAAGAGATTGTTGGCGGGAAAACGAGACCCCAATATAGGTGCTTGACGCGGGAGAATCTTGGCAGAGTCAACAGAGCAGCTTCAGGAGTAAGATCGTGTGTGGACTTCGTAACCCCAGTTCCTTGCCTCCCGGATCAAGCATTCAAGATTTTGCCTCGCTTTGCTTTTAACCACGGACCTTGTTCCATGAATCACTGGTTGCCTTGTACCTAGTCACGGACCTTGTTAAAGAACCAAGTTATATCCAGCCTTGTTCCAGCCTTGTTGTCAAGCTACCTTGGACTCTTAAGACTTTGACATTTCCCCACACTATTGCTTGGCAATAGTGTGTGTTTCGGTATTGGATAAAGAACTTTGAACTCTAATATCATTTATTGGACAATACATTTTTGGACTATATTTGACCTCATTTGAAAGGTCTGTTTCTGAACTATATTCTTCACTTGTTTTTATTGCGTTTATATATTTCCTTAATAAAGATATTAGATAGAGATTGGCCTCCGTGTATGGTTCTTGGTGCTCTGCTCCCAGGGGTCTGACAGTTTGACTCTGCCCCAAAAGCACCAAGCAACCTAAGGCCATTATGTCTGTTACACTAGGAGCCGGAGCGGGCGGCCCTACCCAGCCACCACCCAGTTACACCATTTCCCAGGATGAATTCAACCGGATCCGGGACAAACTTCGAGAGCAAGAGGGAGAAATTCGGGGCTTGAAGGAGCGCGGGGCCCGACTCCCTGCCCTAGCACTACCAACCAAGTTCTCCGGAGAAGCCTCCAAGGTTCATGTTTTCCGTCGCCAATGCATGGCATACCTGGAAGCCCGCCACACCGAGTTTCCCCAAGAAGATGTCAAGGTGGCGTGGATTTACAGTCTCCTAGATGGACCTGCGGCCACATGGGCGACGGTGCTGTACGATGTGGGTTCCACGCACTTAAACACCGCACAGCAATTCCTGGTCCATCTTCGAAACACCTGGAGAATCGAGGATGATGAAGAGGCGGCCGGCCACAAACTCCGACGCCTCTTCCAGGGGGACAGACCGCTGTCCCGGTACATCGCTGAGTTCCGGGTGTTGGCTCAAAACACCGGCTGGAACGACATAGCTCTCAGAGGACAATTTCGCGAGGGCCTCAATCTTGAGATGCAGGAAGAAATCTCTAAGGTGGATCCCCCTGGGACTCTTGAAAGACTCATCGCCCATTGTTTACGGGCTGAAGTCCTGCTTGCCAACAAGAAACAGTGGCTCCGAGGCCAGAGTGGAAGCCGGAGTAAAACCCCCCTCTTCTGCCAGTGTCCAGCCTCGTCCGGTATGGAGACCCCCACAGCCAGCCACTAACCCCATGGGAAGCGAGGAGGAGCCAATGCAACTGGGCAATGTGTGCCCCAGGATGTATGTTGCAGAAAAGGCCCACCGCCAACGCTTGAATCTGTGCTGGTACTGTGGGAATGGGGGCCACTTCGCCAGGGAGTGCCCAGCCAAGAAGAAGCCCCCCGCCCGTCTGGCGGCGGCGTCCTCCACGGAAGCGGAGGCTGCCGAGGCAGCTGGAACAAAGCCGGTAGGGGAAGCCAGCGACCAGGTGTAGAGGGGCTCGCCAACCCGGTCAAAAACTCCACTCAAGAGCCGCAAACGGGGGTTCTATTTCTCCTGGTGGTCACACTGTGGTCAGTAAAAAAGGGACCCGTCATGATCCATGCCATGATAGACTCAGGGGCAACAAACAATTTCATCGATAGAGACTATGCTAACTCCCTGGGACTACAATATCATGATTTCAAGAATGCCCGGGTGGTGCAAGCCATAGACGGCCGACCCCTGAAGACAGGTCCAGTAAGCCAATGGACCGAGCCCACCAGAATGTGGATAAGGGAACACATGGAAGAAATCTCCTTCTTCGCTACCGAGGTTCCTCATTTCCCCGTGATCTTGGGTATCCCGTGGCTGACACTCCAGGACCCAAACATCTCCTGGTCCAACAGAGAACTGCAGTTCGCCTCAAGGTATTGCCAAAATCATTGTCTAGTAGCCAAGGTCTGCCATGCCACAGACACAGAACCCATCATCACCTTGCCCAAGAAATATTTGGACTTTTGGGATGTTTTCAATGAAAAAGAAGCCGAGAAACTACCCCCACATCGACCCTATGACTGTGCCATTGATCTGGTGGAGGGGGCCCCAATTCTGCGAGGACACCTCTACTCCCTGACTGAACCAGAGCAAGAAGCTCTCAGGAAGTTTATAGAGACAAACCTCCGCAAGGGGTTCATCAGACCCTCTCAATCCCCAGCCGCTTCCCCAGTGATGTTTGTGAAAAAGAAGTCAGGGGACCTACACTTGGTTGTGGACTATCGGGCACTGAACAACATCACGAAGCGGAACCGCTACCCATTGCCGCTGATCTCGGACCTATTGGACCGACTCCGAGGGGCCAAGGTTTACACCAAACTGGATCTTCGCGGGGCTTACAATCTGGTTCGCATAAGAGAAGGGGACGAATGGAAAACCGCCTTCCAGACCAAATTCGGATTATACGAATCCCTAGTCATGAATTTCGGATTATCTGGAGCCCCCGCAACATACCAGCATTTTGTCAGCGATATTTTCCAAGACTACCTAGATTGGTTCTTGATCATATACTTAGATGACTTTTTGGTGTTATCGAAATCACAAACGGAACACGACCTGCACGTCAGAATGGTGCTACAACGATTGCGGGATCATGGACTATATGCCAAGTTAGAGAAATGTGCCTTTGATTTGCAAGAGGTAGACTTCCTGGGATACCGCGTCTCGCCACTAGGACTATCCATGGACCCGGCAAAGGTTTCGGCCATGCTGGAATGGCGGGCGCCAACTAACAAAAAGGAAGTACAGCACTTCTTGGGGTTTGCAAACTACTACCACAAATTCATCCCAGATTTCGCTCGCTGGTCTGACCCAATCACCAGCTGCATCCGAGGAAAACAGCCTTTCCGCTGGACAGAACAAGCTGAAAAAGGGTTCCAACAGCTAAAGCAATTATTCACGACCCAGCCAATTCTACAGCACCCTGATCCTAAAACCCCTTTTGTTGTGCAGGCTGACGCCTCCGATGTGGCAATAGGGGCTGTACTGATGCAACCAGTGGGAGAACATCTCCATCCTTGTGCCTATTACTCACGCCAACTAACAGCCCCAGAAAGAAACTATACCATTTGGGAAAAGGAGCTCCTAGCCATAAAGGTAGCCTTTGAAAAGTGGAGACATTGGTTAGAAGGGGCCAAATTCCCCATTGAAGTTCATACTGACCATCAGAATTTGGAGCACCTAAGGACCGCACGAAAGCTAAACCAAAGGCAACAACGCTGGGCTTTGTTCTTTGAACGTTTTGACTTCTGGATCCATTATGTGACTCCTGCTCAGACCAAGCAAGCAGATGCCCTATCACGGAAACCAGAGTATGCAGCAGGGCGCAGAGACACCTCAGAATCTCGATTGCTGCAACCCGAGAACTTTGCCACGCTCACAGTGGGAAACACCAAATCCACTTCAATTGAGCCAGCTCCTCCTAACCCAAAATCCCTAACCACAGAGTCCCTTCTCACTCAAGAGATTAGGGCCAGTCAACAGACAGATGCCTGGGCCCAAGAACAGATTCGCCAAGGACTACGTTTCCCTTTCTCACTCAAGAACGATCTATTATGCTACAGGAACCATGTTTACATCCCTCCAGGCCCCGGCAGAGAAAAAGCACTTCGTTTGTGCCATGACAGCAAGCCGGTCGGACATTTTGGGCTATTCAAAACCATGCACTTGATCCTGCGAGATTTCTGGTGGCCCAAGATTTGCAAGGATGTGGAGAATTATGTCAACACCTGCCCTGTATGCCAGCGTTCCAAGACGCGAAGGGAGAAGCCGTCAGGGCTACTGCATCCCCTTCCCACTCCTTCTCGCCCATGGGAGATAATTTCCGCGGATTTTATCACTGATCTACCATCCTCCCTTGGATTCACCACGATTCTAGTAGTGGTGGACCTTTTCACCAAGATGGCCCATTTCATCCCCTGCGATGGCCTTCCCACGGCCAAAGAGACCACAGACTTATTTCTTCAGCATGTATTCTGACTACATGGATTGCCCAAGAGTTTGGTCACTGACCGTGGATCTCAATTCACCTCTCGTTTTTGGAAAGCCCTTCAAAAACTATTGGGCATAGACTCTCGTTTATCCTCAGCTCACCATCCCCAAACAGATGGACAAACTGAGCGCACCAATGCCACTTTGGAACAATATCTTCGCTGTTATGTAAACTACCAACAGGACAATTGGGCTTCCCTATTACCTCTGTCAGAGTTTGCATACAACAACAGTGTTCAGAATTCAACTAAGGAAGCCCCGTTTTTTGCAAACTACGGTTTTCATCCCCGTTTCTTTCTTTCGCCGGTTCAACAAGAGCCGGAGGCCTTTCACCTGCCGGATGTTGATGTTTGTCCCCAAGAATTCAGTAAAACAGACCTTGGGCATTCCTCGCCTCCGTTCCCCAGAAGGGAATCTTACTCTAGAGACAGAGGAGTCAGAGAACAAAATCGCAGGAGTTTACGGATTGCTGCCAAACAACAGGCTGATTAGGCCTGCTTCCCTTGGGAAATTCTAAGGAGTCTTGCATCTGGATAGAGTTGGGTTTCGCTTCTCGTTCTCTAGGGAAAGAGATTGTTGGCGGGAAAACGAGACCCCAATATAGGTGCTTGACGCGGGAGAATCTTGGCGGAGTCAACAGAGCAGCTTCAGGAGTAAGATCGTGTGTGGACTTCGTAACCCCAGTTCCTTGCCTCCCGGATCAAGCATTCAAGATTTTGCCTCACTTTGCTTTTAACCACGGACACAAGAGGGAATTACCAAGGAGAAGATGGCTAACGTATGGTCAATTACTGAATACAGGGAACCAAGGGCTAAGTCTGAAAAGCTATGAAGAATTAAAGCAGTTAGAGCCATCAATAACATGGTTAAACTTTTGGCAAATAAAAGGAAGCTTTAATGAAGACAATAAAATAGGATTCGAAAGGAGAGAGACTGGATGGGATAGAATGTTAAAAGCAGATAGGAAAATAATAAAAATATTATATCAACAACTACTAATGTGGGACACGGAAGAAGTGCAGATCAAGGAGGTAATGACGAAGTGGGCTAGAGAGGTAGGCCATACAATTAGCATGTCAGAATGGGAAAGAATATGGAACAAAAACCTAAAATATACATATGCCGTAGAAATTAAGGAGAATTGGTACAAGATTTTTTACAGGTGGTATCTCACTCCAGGCAAACTTGCTAAAATTAACAAAGGAAAAGGGGACGGTAAATGTTGGAAATGCGAGAAGCATATTGGGGATTGGATGCATATGTGGTGGAAGTGTAAAAAAGTTAAAAATTACTGGCAGACAATACATAAAGAAATGGAAAAAATAATTCAAAAGAAATTTGAGGTAAAACCAGAATATTTTCTACTAGGGATACTAGACTTTAGATGGGATTGTAATACGGAAAAACTCTTCATATATATGGTGACAGCAGCCAGGATATGCCTGGCAAGAGTATGGAAAACAAAAGAAATACCGTCAAAAGAAGATTGGACTTTGAAACTTTTGGATATCAAAAATATGGACCTATTGACTCAAGCACTTAAACAAGATAGTACTACAGGCAGAGAGACAAACTGGTCGCAGTTGAGTGAATATATGAAGGAAGAAATTATGAGCTGAATGTAACATACAGTTATAAATGAATGTAAAACTAAAAAGCGAAGAAGGAGGCTGCAGCAATGCTGATTGGAGTAGAGGATGAGGGTATGCCATGTAAAAGGACCGGAAGGCAACGGGTTTTTCTCTATAATTTTTTTTTCTTTTTGTTTCTTTTTCTCTCTTTTTCTTTTTGCTATTTTAACAATGTAAGGTGTATGGAAAATGAATAAATAAAAGATTAAAAAAAAAAGATTTTGCCTCGCTTTGCTTTTAACCACGGACCTTGTTCCAGGAATCACTGGTTGCCTTGTACCTAGTCACGGACCTTGTTAAAGAACCAAGTTATATCCAGCCTTGTTCCAGCCTTGTTGTCAAGCTACCTTGGACTCTTAAGACTCTGACATTTCCCCACACTATTGCTTGGCAATAGTGTGTGTTTCGGTATTGGATAAAGAACTCTAATATCATTTATTGGACAATACATTTTTGGACTATATTTGACCTCATTTGAAAGGTCTGCTTCTGAACTATATTCTTCACTTGTTTTTATTGCTTTTATATATTTCCTTAATAAAGATATTAGATAGAGATTGGCCTCCGTGTATGGTTCTTGGTGCTCTGCTCCCAGGGGTCTGACAGTGGTGGAGATATCCAAAAGCATCCTAGGACGCTTACTGGTAATTTGCCTCATGTGATGAGGCTGTATATGAAATCTCAGGATTAGACACCTGAGTCAATCCTTCCATAAGATAAAGTTTATCTTTTTTTTTGGTTGCAAATCTGGCCCTTAAATGGATTTGAATGTTAGTGTGGTTTTAAGCTCAATCATGAAATTTCCTGTGTGGCAGAAGGATAATTTACTAGAAACTAAAGTTTCACCTGTTGTGTAGCTTTTATCAGTCTAGTGTTGTATACTGTGTCATTGTAGGTTGTAGTCATGTTGTATTTTCTTATGTTTCTTGTCTTTATAGTATTATATACTGTTTATGTACACAGCACTTTGCTAAATCTGTTTGGTGCCCCCCCCCCCCTTTTCATCCTTTTGGGATATCTTATTTGTTTTCCTCCCAACAATATCTTGACAGTGAACCTGCAAATCCTCCTCTTTTCCTTGAAGGCATTAATGCTAGATCTTTTTTTAGTTGTAATTTTGAGTCGTAATTTGCTTAAGTGTCACAGGAGAGTTTTAGGGAGGAACTTTTAGGGCATGGTCAAGCCAAAGTGATTAATTTTCTTTTAGTCTTAAATGATTCATGTATGTGCTACCTTCTTCCATTAATTAATTGGATATATACATTTGGCTTGTTCTGTGGACTCACCCATAATCTTAATCTTCAATATATAATTGTTGGTTATGTTTTCTCAATACATGTGTTTACATTATTAGTTATTCAAAATATTAAAAAATAAATATAAAATTGAAAGTACATGTGATATTTCAGCCAAATTCTATATGCACAGTTCCCTCTTAAGAATTTAAACAGGTTTTACTAACCAGATTGTGTATATGACTCCTTGTTGGAAGTTTGGTTTGCTAGAGCTATATGAAATTCAGATTGTTTATGGAATAAAGCAATAAGTAATACAGAAGAATTCTATGCTCCTTGCCTAGCAAATGTGTGTGCAAGCCCAGAAAATTAAAAATGCTGCTAAGGTCAAACTGGATGTTATAAAAGATGAGAAGCTGCTTCTAGTCCGCTTCTTTTTGTTCTCTGTTCTTTCTAAACTACAATAAGATATTACATTGCACACCCTTCCCCTACCAGTGATGTGTGCCATGATGACATCATATCATGCAATGTTTATGTTAGATGTTACAAAGGATAGAGAGTAAAATGACCGAGAGCACTAGTAGATCAGCGTCTTTGCTATTTTGACTTATAACTTTAAAAAAAAGAAAACAAGGACAAAGTACTCCATGTCAGCTGTATCTTATTTCTATGCAATACTGTTTTAAATGAGGGTTAGATTATAAACGAGGTTATTTTGCAAGCAAGTGCATTTTGGTTTTTTATATCATTCACATGTGGAAACAGTCCCAGAGTTCTCCAATTGTGCTAATTGCTTTGTGAGAAATAAATTTTTAGCAACTGTATTTTTTTTTACTTCGACTTCTATAAATGTATTGTTGCGTATACACAAGAAGCCTATATTAGTACACTGTTGGTGCTTGATAATGATTGCCAGTTATGGCACATTATATACCATCAGTCCACTAACTGTGACCTTTCAATTCCTTTTCTCGGCTTTCTGTTTTGTCTCGCTCAACAGTGGACACAGAGGTGCCAGTCATTGTTCTTTTATTTAATTTGCACAGCAGGATCTACAGGACAAAACAGATGGTTGATCTCAGTCAGGAAAAAAGTCTGTAAAATGTACCCAGTGCTCCACATTATTTCAATCAAGCAGTGTTGTATTTTTTTGCCCCCATTGCACAAAGGGCCTTGTGCACTCTGGAGAAGGTGTAGTCGAGACCTCAGATGTAGTTAAGACCTCGGATACACTGACTTCTTCAGCTTTGGTGAATGAATATTCAGAACCAGAAGAAAGCATGTCAAGGAAACAAACATCTTTTGTAGGAGATGTAAGCAAACTAAGTTCAGAGATTTCTTTTTTGCTTCCAATCCTGAGATATACTCACAGGTACATACATGCATGCACACACACATATATTCAGATAAGATTACACCTTGTGGATCTGTAGCCAGTAGCACTCATGCTGGGGACAAAATAGAGAAAGCTGACAAGGGTTTAACATATACTTTATTGCTTCACAGAGCAGCAATTTACCTGCTCAATTACCAAATCAGATAAAATGGAATATTTGTTATCCTCTAAATACCAAAGTTTATGCAACTATATATCCTAAGCCCACCAAGATACCATAAAGAGTATACTCACAGAAGGCCAAACTGAAGCCTTGCACCTGGTCTCTCACCAGATAGAGCTGGTAAGATTCTGCAAAAAGAGTCTGCCAGAGTAGAAAACTGCTTTATGGACCAGTTACTGCCCTGTTTTGGTGCTTTGCTTTGTGTAGTTACTGGTCAGGCAGTTAACATTCTCCTAACGATCCTAACCATGCTGATTGCTTCATTTAACATGGCTGCAATATTTGTCAGTTCCAAAGGGCTACTACTTAACCTCACTGGAACCTGAGTGGGCATAATGACAGCCTTTGTTCCCCTCCTGTCAAACCTAGGAAGGCCAGGTTGGTGGGTAGATGTGACAGGGCTTTGTCTATAGCTGCACACCATGGAATTCCCTCCCAAGGAGCCAGGTTGGATCTATCCTTTCTGGCTTTCTGTTGTATGGCTAAAACTAAGTTGATCTTCGATCTTTAACACTAGTGGTGGATTTTCTGGCTGCTTTTTACATAGAGAAGTTTTAGTCTGTTTTAAATATTTTCATTCATGCGTTTAATATTTGAATGTTTATAAGGTTGCATATTGCCCTAGAGGAGTATGGTAGATGAGAGAGAAAAAAGGAAATAAATAACATCACCTGATAATAGGTGTAACGGGCATAGTGAGAGAGATGCCCTTTCTGCTAATTGAGATTAACAAAGGAAGGTTGTGATAAAGTTGTGACTGGTGTGGTGCAGGGGAGCTAAGGAGTTTCAAAGCTGTGCAAAGTTGGATTTTTTCTGCAAGTGATATCAATTTGTACATTTTTCTTGAATGGGCCTGGACACTATTAGATCACTATACACAATTTTAAAATAAAGCATAGATAAGTTATTTTATAAGGGACTTACATTTTTGTAGAAAATGTATTCAAGAGCCCTCTCCTTTGTTTTCAGTCCAGCATTGTCTAAGTGCCTTTATTTTGGAACATGTTTATCTCATATCATAATAGCATCTTTAATACTATATATTCTAAACTTATAGAGAGCTGTCTTTAAAAGCTTTTTCTGCAAAAATCTTTAATAAATACCCATTTGAAATGTATGTGATGGGAAAGCACTTAAAACAGAAATTTCAAAAAAATACATAATTTGGTACATTAATATAAATCGGTCTTCTTAAAAGTAGCATTCTTAAAAAGAGGGACACAAACTTAATGTACTCTAAAATAATCAACATTTGAACATATTGCGAGCATCTTATTTCTGACAGAAAACGCTAATGGCATTTATGCACAATTATCTGTATGTTCTCATATAGTGTGATCTCAAAGAATTGCTTCTTTTTCTGTCAGTGTTTGGAATTTGGCCAGCAGTATATAAAGGTGTCCAGCAGTGTATAAAAATATATTCAATTGCTCTACTAAGATATATAGGATATTTAAAAAAAATACAAACTGGATTAACGGTTTGCTTGACATATATTGAACCAATTTTTTAAATGAGTTTTAATTTATTTGCTGTTTTAATCTGTTTCACTATGGGGGGAATAGGAGACTTGTGTCCCTTTAAGCCTAATATCTTTGTTTTCGCTTGATGCCTCAGTGAAAATGGATTTTAACCCACAAAATTTCATGCTAAAATAAATCTGTGCCGAGATTCATTTTGCCCCTTTTCTTTTATTTTTTATAGCCTGCATTTTGATTCCTGAGCAGAACAATTTTACCGTTGGGTGAGTGGGAGGAAGATCAGATAGCCTCTGCTCTAATACCTTGCAGAACATAAACTAGGAAAAATGGAAAGAGATAAAAGAATTATTTTCTCTTTCCCTTACCTTTTCAAGCATATTCTTAATTTTCATGCTAAACTGGGAAGGAAACACTAGCTCCAGTACAGGCTCTCATATCACCAGGGGTGGTTGAAGCAATAGGTGAGATACGCATTTGTATGTAGTGCCAATCCCCGAGGGGCGCTGTTGAGGCGCCCCCGGTTCAGCACACAGAGAGAGAGAGGCGTGAGCCAGCAAAACCGGTGCACACACTCCCTCTCACACACACACAGGCAAGGCAGGCGAGAGAGAGAGGCAGGACGCACTATGGGTCCCTTGCTGCCGCTGCCTTTGCTCCTGTGGCAAAGGCAATTCCTCCCGTTTCCCTCCTCTGACTCCATTGCACCTTGGAGTGTGTCTGCGTGTCTCCCTCTTCCCGTGGTCCAGGCCCGCGGGGTCCTAATGCCCGCCCTCTCCTTCTCTTATTCCCAGTTTTTATTTTTAAACTAGCTTGGGTACCTGGCAACTCCTGGGTTGTTTGAAAGGGGGATTGTTTGTTTTTTGGAAGTTAGGGTAGGCAATATCATATGTTACATTATGTCTTAGGAAAAAACTCAGTCTTTTGTTTTTTATGAATGCTCCCATGAGAAAATGTAGAAGGATGTTGGTGAACTACAATTCCCAAAAATCTTTGGTCAACCCTCCCAAAGCTCCCTCAGGATTCAAAGTTGGCCATGTTGGGTCTGTGTGCCAAGCTTGGTCCAGATCCATCACTTGCTGGGTTCAATGTTTTCTAATAAGAGTAAACTATAGCTCTCTGATGCCGAGGTCAATCCGATGCGAGAAAAATCTCTTTTTAATTTTAAAAGTGTTCAAGTTAATTTGTGTTAAGGAAAACTGGATGTTAAAATATCCACTCAATGAAGGGTCCAGAGGCTGGCTATGTTTCCACACCCATTGCAATGGTCCATGGTGGCGTGGCACTTCTGAAGGATAAGAGTTCACTTCCTTAAAAAGGAGGTGTCTATTCTTCTGGGGCTGCGTTCACCAAAACAAAACTGATTGACAGACTCAACAAGCATGGGATTGAGTTCTCTGTTATTAGCAAGCCCAAAGTCTGAAAAGTCTTCTGAAGAGACAGCATGACCAGGAAACCTTTATGTAGTACTTGTAGACCAAAAATAACAACAAAAACTTAAAATTGTTGCTAAGTTTAATAAAATATTTGCATTCTAAAAAAAGTTAATTTGTGTTAATTCTTTGTAATGTAACTATATGAACATAATGTTGTAAGTAAACTTCTGGTTTGCAAAGGAACTCTTTTATTCACCTCTACCTTCTACCTTTTTCAGTGATTGGTTTGGGAGGGCGCCAAAATACTGTTTGCTTACACTTGAAAATTACCTAGGGCTGGCCCTGCATATCACCCAATGAGAAGGCAGTGTAGGAGGAATTCTGTGAATTGAAGCAATTCACATATGCAAATACCTCCACTTCTCCCCTGGAATGCATCTACACTGTGGAATCATGGGAGCTGTAGTTTGGTGAGGCATCTGTACTATTTGGCAGTGAAGACTAAAGTCCTTAAAGCAGGCATTCTCAAACTCTATCTGTTTGGGCCTCCAACTACCAGAATTCTTGACCATTGAACAATTATAACTTCTATGATTCCATAGCACTAAGCCATTGCAGGCAAAGTGGTGTCAAATTGCATTAATTCTACAGATAGATACACCCATAGTGAACACTAGAGCTCTGTCATAAAGGAAAATGCAAGGTGGACAAAGTATGGCTTATGGGTTGCTACTGTCCATTATAGCTCTTTTTTGTGGCTCCCAGGGGTAAAAAAATTGGATTTCCCCCCAAGGCTCATGGATCCCAAACCATGGGGGAAATGCTCCCATGCACCCTAAAGAGCATGTGGAGTTAAATATTGATTTTTATTTTACAGAGAGTATGGTGGAGGGGTGTAAACCTCCAAAATCTAGGGGACTCGTGTAACACCCTAGCTTCTCATAATCTGTCCTCCCCCCCCCAGCAAAGTCTGTGGATGTTTTTGTTTAGCTCTTCTGACTTTGAGATTGACCCTCCCTCTCATCTCTCAGAGAGGGAGATTTGAAATGTCTTGTGGCTCCTGAAATGCAATCTGTTAGGCTTATAGGACTACAGTTTCAGAGTAAGAGACTCATCAGGGTAGCACAAATAATTTCAGCACTCTCTTGTTTGATAATAGAGTACATATTCATTTCTTTTTCAAGCATCAGTACTATTTTAATTTTGACTTGAATAATTTACATGCAAATTTTTTGAGGAATGAGAAGTCCAGGTTGCTTTATGGTTTTTGGATATTTCTGTACCACTTTCTTTTTGACTGATTCACCATCTGACATATATCTATATTCTTATTTTTCTGTCTATTAAGGTCACTTTCTCTAGTGCTTTCCCACCTCATATATTCTGTTGGTTTTTTTTTCTGTAATATCTTATATGTAACTTACTACATGTGCTGGAAGGTATGTAAAAACATATTCTTTTAAAACAATGGCTTCTATTTTAATTTCATGCTCGTCTTTTTATGTTCCTTAAAGATGTCAAAGTCAGACCTAATAGACTCTTACAGAAAAATGCTCATTACCTCAGGCATTCGTGGCAATAATACGGAAAGCAAAATCCCTCATACGCGAATAGATGATGGAGGAGCAATTCAGGTTGGTAACAATATTTCCTTCTGAACCTTTATTGTAATATTTAACCATATTATCCCTCCATTGAGGTGTGGGGGGAGCCGACTGTTTTATGGAAATATTTTTATTAGGACCAACCAAATTCTCGCAAACAGCAATCTTTCAAGTTCTGCAAGATCAGTCATCAAAGTAAATGTTAAACAAAACAAGCTACAGGTGGGAGGAAGATGAGCATGCTGTACTTGCTACATTTGTTACAGATATGTATCTCAGATACGTAGCTTACACATTTGTGAAACAAGGTTAAATTAAAAATTTATTCCACAAAAGTTAGAAACAGTTGAACAACAGTATTAAAACCATTGTTAAAACAACGAAATATATTTTAAAAATAAATACTTATAAAAAATTAAAAAATAAAATTCAACATACTGTGTCAGACACACTACTGCTACATAATTTAAAACTCAAAAGCCTGCCTTAATAAAAAGGTTCTCACCTGTGGAAAGAGTGGTGGCATGTCAACTGGACTTCCCATAGAAGGGAGTAGTCATCAAGGAGGCTCTTTCTCATGTCTTTAACCTCCCCTGAAGATCTTAAAAGGTGATAAGATCTTTCAGATAGTCTGGATCTAAGGTGTGTGTGTGTGTGTGTGTGGAGGGGGGGGGGGCTTACGGGTAAAAACCAGAATTTTGGATTATGCTTGAAAATGGACTGGTAGCCAGTGATGTTTTTTAACAGGGGATGTCACATAATTAGTAATTACTGTAATTAGTCCTGGTCAACAGCCTGGCAATTGCTGAAATTGACAAAGTTTGCCACGGCAGCCCCACATAACATCACAGAAATCTTAATGGGATTTAAGCAGGATGTGCTACTGTAGCAAGATGTCAAGGAACAAATGCAGCTGCTGTACCAGTTTTAACTGTGCAAATGCAAATGCATTCCTAGCCACTGCCAAAACCTGGCATCTAGGCTCAGGTCCACTTCCACAAGTTGGAAACATGTGATTTCAGGGGGAGCATGATATATTTACAAATTTTGCAAAACTCCAAAATGGAATAACTGCAGCCTTTGCTGCATGGACTCATAAAAGTACAGTACTAGTATTAAACTTTTAGTTTGTATAAATCATAAAATTTTTAGGTGACCAGGACTTTGATTAGAGTAAAACAGGAGGAAAGGTCCATGTGTAACAAACCCAGTACAGATGCAACACTAGCTGACAGCAGGTGGACTTCTCTTATCTTTGACAATGGATTATTTTCTTTTTCATTCATTCACTCTTATTGGCCAGTTCTGAGTTCAAATTGTTTTATACACTACTGGTTTTATTCTGTATTGTACTGTGTGTTTATTTTATGTGTTGTTTTAGTCACTTTGTGCCATATGTAAGCCACCCCGAGTCCCTTCAGAGAGATGGAGGTGGGGTACAAAAATAAAGTTGTTGTTGTTGTTGTTATTGGTTTTGCACTCTGTGATTCTTAAAACATCATTTACGTGTACATATTCTTACATGATATTGTAAATCTGAAACAAAAGTCAGTATTTATTTGATCAGAATTAAATTTGTGCTGAAATTTGCATATAATACTGAAATTCACATGCCTTGATATATATTAATGTATATATATATTTAGCTACTAACAAATCGTCTGTAACACCATCCTACTTTTTAGTCCCTGCTTCTCTTCTTCATCTTTTATTACCATTATTGTCATCTGTTTTTTCAGCTAATTTATACTTTTGGAAGGAAATTGGGACAAGGCAGCTTTGGTGTGGTGATTGAGGCAACACACAAAGAAACAGGCATAAAGTGGGCGATCAAGAAAGTTAACCGGGAAAAGGTAGGAATTATTTATCATAGATTAAGAGACTTTTCACAAACTATGATAATATTATGTTAACTTGCCATTTAAATTATAATGGTTTATTCATATGCAACCCCCCTGATGTCAGTGGATAATATTTGGTTGTTGTATTTCCTTACACTATTATTTCCTTCATAACTGGAAATATGTTTTCAGTATACGGTTGATAATGTTCATAGCATCATAGAATAATAGAGTTGGATGAGACCACATGGGCCATCTAGTCCAACCTTCTGCCATGCAGGAAAAGCACAATCAAAGTATCCCTGACAGATGGCCATCCAGCCTCTGTTTAAAAGTTTCCAAGGAAGGAGCTTCCACCACACTCTGAGGCAGAGAGTTCCACTGTTGTACAGCTCATACAAACAGGACGTTCTTCTTAATGTTCAGGTAGAATTTCCTTTCCTGTCATTTGAACGCATTGCTCCTAGTCCTAGTTTCAAGGGCAGCATAAAACAAGTCTGCTCTTTCTTCCTTTTGACACCCTTTCACATATTTATACATGGCTATCATGCCTTTTCTCAACCTTCTCTTCTGCAGGCTAAACATACAGTTCTTTAGCTTTTGATACCATATAGTCAGGACAGTTTACAGTAGACTAGGTTAAAAAGCACTGCAAAGATGAGGTTGTAGTGAGAAATGGAGTGTACTGAGGAAAGATTTAGTAGCAGTTTGTTAAGAAGTTCACAACTTAAGAGTGCATTTCACTGGCACTCAGAATTTGATCTTGCTTGTATAAAAAATGGAATACAATCTTTCAAATATCCTAAGGTTCCTAAACCTGGGTACATCTAGCGATTCTTCCTTTCTTCATCCTCTCTCACATCCTCTTCATTACCTTGGCTATTGTCATTACAAGCATCAAGTGACCACCTCTGTCAGTTTTGTGCTTGGTGTTCACAGCTAAGGCCATATTGATGGGGAAAGCGGGGGCACTGAACTCATTCTAGCATTGCTGGGCTGTGCAAACGCCATCATCAGTGGGGCGCTGATCTGAAGCACCCCACTCTGGATAAGCCCTGTCATTTCTGGCATGATTGCCCCATGTCTCAGAGGAAAGCAATGGCAAACATAATCTGAACAAATCTTTCCAAGAAACAACCATAATAGATTTGTTGTTGGGGTCCCATAGGTTGGAAATCACTTTAAAGAACACCAGAAGAAATTAAATGCTGAGTTCTGGCATGTATGGGGTCACCGAGTATAGAAATACAGGATGGTGACTTGTTGGCTTTCTTAAACAGGTTGCAGAGAGTGCAGCAAGTCTGCAAGCTTTACAGAATGCAATGAAATGGTTTAATGCAATGAAATGCTTTCTGAGATCATTCCTTCCCAAGACCAGGCTGGTTCTGTGCTGTGGTACTGACATTCCAAATTTTACTGCTTATAAGGCACAAGCAGCAGAGAACATTTCTCTAATCCCACTGTTCCTGATTTGAGCCCTTGTGGGGTCTGATAAGACTGAAGCTTTCAAATCAGACTTTCAAGGGTGTGTTTTGAAAAACATCTGTAACTATGTAATTAATATGCTGCTGTGTTAATCTTCTTATTTATAAGAAATTTATTTTTCTCATTAATTAAGGCTGGGAGTTCTGCTGTAAAACTACTTGAACGGGAAGTAAGCATTTTGAAAACAGTCAACCATGACCATATAATACATCTTGAAGAAGTGTTTGAGACACCAAAAGTAAGTGCTTCTGAATATAACTTGTACAATAGAATTCACTAAATGACAAATAAGATGTAATACTGGAAGCTGGCAGTATTAGAACTTAGTTGCTGATGAATTATTTTCCCTCCTAACTACATTTTTTTCAGTTTACTGAACTAAATTGTAAATAGGGACAAGTTTTTAAATGTGGAAGGATCCTCAAAACACCACATAAGCAATAGGACAACATGAACAACAAGGAATAAATACATCCAGCTAAGCTAACTAGACTGTCGCTCTTTTATTCAGCTATCTGAGCAAAACCTTTGGTTCAGTTCTTTGAACTGCATATTGATCTCCACTATTCTTGAATCTTCCACTATGGTTTTACTTTCCTCCCTGCTTTCTTTTAAACTTTTCCCCAACTCGTATTGATATTATTCAATATAAATTAACAATAAAATTCATTGCTAAGTCCACACAATGGATATAGGCAACAAACAATAATAGTTGCTACTGAATAAAATGGATATCAGGTTTTATAGGGATGATGAAACCTCTACACACATATTCCACTTTCCGCCTGCCATTCAGTAGCACTCTGATATGGATGTATCTACTTTGGGGGACAAATACTTTCAACTCTATTGTACCCTCCGTATCATCTTAACCAGTCACTATCTGTTGTTTGGGAAGCATTATTTTGGTCGCAGCATGTGTTTTGTGTTTCCTGAAAGTAGGAGCATAATATGTATATACTGGAAATGGTGAGATAACTTGTAAGCTGTCTTGAAAATACTGCTTGAATGAATGGCAAACTACTCTTGAAACTTTTTGGTTACATTGTGGCATTTGCTTTCTTGTGTGGTAGCTCTGTGTCCCCAGGGCTTCCTTTTACCTCCACTGTGATTTTCAGTACTAGAGTGCATGTGAGGTACCCACTTATATAGAAATGACATTAACTATTTGTAGCTTTCAAATATGCTAATCAAAGACATGGAAGAAATACTAAATATTGTCTGTTGAACTTCCACACTAATTTCACAACTCAGAATCTATATATATAAATGAGTGATGGAATCCCGGTGCTGAGCAAAACGACAAAACTAAACACCCCCCAGCCTCCAAATTTGACAACACAATCCATCATCCACGGCTCGAGGTTGAAACAACAAAACATCGCGTCAGGAACCTCCAGGAACCTTAAAAACACAAACACCCAAAACACACCATGTGCGCTTCTGCAAAAACGGACTCCTCGCGCCAACATAACCATCTGCACCCCTCCCCACCATTTCCTATGTGATGCTTCTGTGATGCTATACACTGGATGGCACACTCTGAGCAGGGGAGCTTCTTTCCCGTGTAATGGCACCTTTCAAGCTACTTTAGATCCTCCCTCCTCAAAAACAAAGCTGGGAGACGGAAAGGGCGCTTTCCCTTCCACAAACCTCTATCCAGAATATCCTTCCGCCCGAGATGTCACTCACCCCACACTCCTCCAAAACAAGGGCGGGATAGGGAAGGCCCAGCTTTGCCTTTCCCCTCTATCTGTTACCCCTCCTCCCGTGACATCACTCCCTGGCCAACAACGACTGTTTCCTGTGTGCGCCGTGCTCCGAAGCCCCGCCCCCCTGGGAGCCTGAGCCACTGCTTCTCCTCCTGGCTGCCTCCTTCCCCTCCCCGCCATCATCATCATCTCTCACCAGAGCACCCTCCTCAGCTTCTTCCCCAAGTCAGGGAAAACGCCAGGCAGCAACACCGACAATGAGCAAGTCACACGTAGCTCCTCCAGGCCTCCCTGAAACAAGCGTGACACCGCCAACCTCCCACTGGCACAATAGTGACCCTACCTAGGTGCTTCATGCCTAGGGAACTCCACTGTTGGCCAACTTGAATACCATTGAATAGCCTTGCAGCTTTAAAGCCTGGCTGCTTCATACCTTAGTCACTCCACTCTTGGCCAACTTCAATATCATTCAATACCCTTGCAGCTTCAAACCCTGCCTACTTCATACCTAGGGCACTCCACTGTTACCCAGCTTAAATACCATTGAATACCCTTACAGCTTCAAACCCTGGGTGCTTCATACCTAGGGGAATCCTCTTTATTCCACCTTGAATGCCATTGAATAACCTTACAACTTCAAAGCCTGACTGCTTCATACCTAGGGGACACCACTATTGCCCAACTTGAATACCACTAAATAACCCTCCACCTTCAAATCCTACCTACTTCATACCTAGGGTACTCCACTGTTGACCAACTTGAATACTATTAAATACCCTTAAAGCTTCAAAGCCTACCTGCTTCCTACCTAGGGGAATCCTCTTTATGCCACCTTGCATGCCACGAACAAAACCCCACTTAGAACTATGCCACAGCAATGCGTGGCCGGGCACAGCTAGTTCTTTATATTTTTTATGTCCTTGTGGAAATTGGGCCTGTAGAGGAATCTTCAATTAGTTAAATGGACAACTAAATTAACATTTTTCAGAGCAATTTTTACTACGATTGCCATTGGCTCAAGATTTTACGCAGCTCCAGGACTAATATGGACTTGGTTGTTTCCATATGCTTTACTGCATGTCTGTTACTTACTCCTTTAACATTATACTCTTTGTTGGATTATGATATGAGATTTGTACCTTTACTTTTGATACTCTGAAAGTAATTTCATCATATATAATATAGTTTGAAGTAACTTACTCGCAGGCAGAGTTGTAGAAAGTAGATCCGTGTTAAAAATCCCCAATCCCCAACCTAATTTGTTTTCCCCAATGAATGGTCATAGTTAAGGGTTAAAAAACGATGAAGTAATTGTGTTTATTTTTTGAAGGTCATATAATAAGAGTTTTTAAATTATTCCTCAATTCTAACCTGAAATGAATATTTTCTTATTGAGGAACCACTTATAACTAATATAAATTGCTCTTGATAGTTTACCTTTTAAATGCTGTAATGTTTTTGGTAATTAGAGTGACAGCCAGTCAAGACACAAAAACTAATTAATTTATTAGCCAGACTTGGTAAAATGCAATTTGCAATTTTTTAACTTCAGATTTGCTGGGCTTAAAGTTAAAAATAACAATTCTTTCATATTGTAAATGCATATAAAAAGTTATATTTTGTTTATAAATGCTAGCGTGTGTATCTTGTAATGGAGTTATGTGAGGATGGAGAACTTAAAGAGATTCTTCAGAGAAAAGGTCAGTTTTCAGAGAACGAGACACGGCACATAATTCAAAGTCTTGCATCAGCAATAGCATATCTTCACAAGAAAGGTAAGAATGCTTATTCTGTATTGTAATATATTTACAATTTTATATGTATTGTTTATTTCAGTGCTTCTCAAATTGTTTGTTGTGGTGAAATAACATTTTCCACCCAGTGTCCAATGGACCAATGTCAGATTTATACTATTTTATTCGTGTATTCAAATGGTTTCCTGGAAATTTGTGAAGCATGGCAGTCAATAGCTTGTGAAACAGCATTGGTCCTTGCATCACCACTTTCAGTAGCACTGGATTATTTCATATTATAATTTTGGCCTTAGTGAATGAAACACAAAATTTCATTTTCTTTTTCTTTTGGTCTGTGGCATGCTTTTTTAATTAAAAATTATCTTTAAAACATAAAGTTCTGGGCATCTCAGTAGTCGTGGTGACTGCTTCTTCAGCAATTAACACATTACTATTTTGTTTCTTCTGTATCACTTTCTGTTTTTTCTAATTACCATTCTTAGTTCATACAGTGTTTCAGGAGATTCCAAAATTAAATGTTTCAGGAAAGAAAGAAGGCAGAAGTAGAGTACTTTAAATCTTCCATAATAACTCTTCATTGTTCTAGACAGGGTTAGCTGTAGTGAATTCCCTTCCCTTTGACTTACATTTTTCTCACACTACTGGAGTGAGGCAGGACCAGTCGAAGATTCTAACTTGCTCTGTGTTCTCACTGGAGCACTTGCATCAGGAGAAGAATATAGCATGATTTCCCAGAGTAGCGATCACCCTCTACTTCATGCTGAGGGGGCCCTCAGAGAAAAAAATGGGTAGGTAGTTGCAAAGGGAGAAGCACAATGGAAATGAGGGACCTGGACCTCTGCGCCTTGAATGGCCAAAAACCTAAAAACACATTAGTGAGATATGGTAATATTGTGAGAATATGTTCTTTGAAAATTTAATAATTTTTAAAATAAAAAATAATATGTTATTTGAAAAAGAAAAAAAGTAATGAGTTGAGGATGAGAGGCAGCAGAATGGAATTCTCAAACAGTACTATGAATTGTAAACTGAGAAAGATTGAAAAAGATTTGTTCATCTTTCCTTCTGATGATCCTTGTAGTTTTTATTCCTGAGCATGGGAAATGAGTTGGTTCCCCCCCTCCTCCCCAAATTGTAACCTAATCATACAAATTGGTGCTTTTAAAGTAAATCATGTGACAAACCATATTATTTAATGTCATGAAATCTATGAAGACTTTTCTTTTTCACTTTATTAGAAGAATGGATCTAAGTTTGATCCAGGTGTGGAATGGATAGACAATACTTTTTCAGGAAAAGAAAGAATACCATGTCTGCGTATATGCATTAATGTAAGATGAAATGCACCAAAAATGTAGCTTATAAATTACTCAATCAAAAGGATTTAAAACACTTCTGTCAGAATATTTTCAACGCAATTGATAAATAACACTTTCAGTTTTTGTTCTCCATCTTGACAGATATTGTTCATAGAGATTTGAAATTGGAAAACATTTTAGTTAAAAGCAGTGACATTGATGAAGAAAATGCAATGAAATTAAACATAAAGGTAAGCCCAGAAATTGGAACACTTTACTTCAAGCAGTACTTTTGTTTTGTGTGTCATTTTTTGTAGATCTAGGTAACAAAAAGTGAAGTTTCCTAGTAAATGCCTATTATTGGTTTTAGACCAAGGTGTAATGGTATAATCAAGACAAAATAAAAGGTTCTGATATGCAAGCAATTGACAAGAATGTAGGAGTCAAGTGCCACTTCTTGTTCAATGAAGAATAACATACTTATAGGTCATTTTAAAAAGAAATGTTTTTTTTAAATGTAGGCCATGCTTTTCCTTGTAGCTTTTGGATATAGTTCCAAGCTATTAGCACGCATAAGATGTGGAGTCATAATTACCATGGATTATATGTACTGGCAATTTAATTTAAACATTTTATAATTTTGAAAAACATGTGATGCTTTACATACCAGCTACGTTTTGCTTTGTGGACTTTGGATATTATAAGTATTTACTACCTAAGCACATTAAATATATCAAGAACTTATACTCATTTATTTGTATGGCAATAATTGGCCCTTTGTGGTTGCTAAATTATATATTACAACATCCATACTTAGTATTTTTATAGCTGATATAAAACGACTGTGAGGATTTTATATATTGTGTATGCTGACACATAGAACTAAAGTGCTGGGGCTGCAATAGGTGGTAAATAAAGCAACTTACTTTGATAAAATGTATTTTGTCTTAACTAATGGGTGCACGCTGAGATTCTGTGGCCTAATCTGTCTCCCTTTTGTTGTCAGCAGTGTGGGGGAAGCAGGATTTGGATGGGAGGCATCTTACATGGTTTACTTTAGGAATATAAAAACGGGTTGAAATGGACCTATGTTTTGCGTGAGCCTTCCTATCCCATAGATTTATATATTGTTATGTTGTGACTTACTATGGTTCAAGCTAATTGCTAGTACTATACCTGAGGCCTTGAAGATTTTTTTTTTGTCCTGGACATCATGTGATCTTACCTTTTCACCTTACTAATTTGTTGCTGTTAACTGCCAAATATGACTTTGACTTATGGTGACCATATTAATGATAGACCACTAGGTCTTCAACAGCTGTGCTCAGAACTTGCAGAGTTCTGTGGGTTCCTTGATTAAGTCTATCTGTATGGAATTCAGTCTTCCTCTTTTTCAATTACTCTACCAAGCATCATTGTATTTTATAGTGAGCCATGCCGTCTCATGATGTGGCCAAAATACAATAGTCTCGGTTTAGTCATATTGATTTTTAGGAAGGGTTCAGGCCTTATTTGCTCTAGAACTCATTTATTTATCCCTTTTTTAAGCAGTCCTTGGTGTTCATAAAACTTTTCTCCAGCCCCATATTTCAAAGGAGTTCATTTTGTTCTTGTCAACTTTTTTCACTGTTCAGTTTTCACAACCATACATAGAATTTGTAAATGTGAAATGTGTATTCAATGATACATCTTGACACTTCAAGATCTTTCCTAGGTTTTTAATATCTGCCATTCCAAATCCTAGTTGTCTTCTGATTTCTTAACTGCATTCTCCATTTTGATTAATGTCTGAACCAAGGTATGAAAAATGTCTTCTTTGTCTGATTTAAAATTATTTGAATAATCTGTGGTCATTATTGTTTGTTTTCTTAATAATCAGCTGTAAACCTGCCTTTGAAATTTCTTCCCTGACTTGCTTCAGTAATCATTCCAAGTCTTTGTTTCATTCTGATAGAAGTATAATGTAACTGCACATCTTAATTTGTTGATGTCCTTTTCTCCAATTTTCTCATCTCCCATCACTGCATCTAATCCTGCATAACATATGATATGTTCAGCATGCAAGTTAAACAGATAGAGTGATAAAATGCAGCCTTTCCTGAACTTCCCTATAGGAAACCATTCAGCTTCTCATTTTTCTGTCCAGATAGTAGCCTCATGTCCTAAGTATAAATTACACATCAAATGTTGTGACACATTCATTTCTTTAAGAATGACCCATCATTTTTATGGTGTATACAAGCAAAGGTTTTGGTATAATATATAGAACATAGTTTGATCTTATTTTGAAATTCTTTGGTGTGCTCCATCATTCAGTGTTTGTTTCCAATATGATTCCTATGGCCTCTTCTTTTCCTGAACCCAACTTGACAATCTGACATTTCTCAGTTATTTTCCTTATAGTCTGACTTCAGTTACATCCCATCTGGATTACTGTATGTGGAGCTGCCTCTGAAGAGTGCTTGGAAACTTCAGCTGCAGCCAGGTTGCTGCAAAGAGCTGCAGCCAGGTTGCTCACAGGGGCTGGCTACAGGGAATGGACAACTCCCCTGTTGAAACAGCTCCACTGGCTACTAGTCTGTTACTGGGCACAATTCAAAGTGCTAGTTATGACCTTTAAAGCCCTAGATGGTCCAGGTCCAGGCTGTTTGGCTGACCTTATTCCCTTGTACAAACCTGCCACGGCCCTAAGATCTTCAGGAGAGGCCCTTCTCTCAGTTTGCTCTCCTTCGCAGGCTCAATTGATGGGAATGAGAGAGCAGGCCTTCTTAGTAGCTGCCCCTTGACTCTGGAACTCCCTGCCCAAGGAAGTCAGAATGCCCCCCTTTCTGCTATCTTTCAGACATCAGGTTAAAACTTTTTTATTCAGGCAGGCTTTTAAAGAAGAAGGTTTTTAAGATCATCAGGGGCTGCTGTGATTTTATATACTTTCAGTGATATTTAATACTGTTTTAATACTTGTATAATTGTATATTTTAAGTTGTATTGCAATGTTTTTAGTTGTGAACCACTTTTAGTCTTCGTATGGAGAGGAAAAGTGGGATATAAATAAACATAACAACAACAGCAACAACAGCAGCAGCAGCAGCAGCTTTGTCTTTGGGCCCTTCTACACATGCAGTAAAACCCGGAAGTAACGGGGATAAAGGGGGTGGAGGCTAAACAAAGTTTGGGGAAAGTGCGTGTGGAATCTGGTTAGCAGCTGAAAAGTGTGTGTTTAAAAGGTGTGCTTAAAACCCGATTCCGCCTCCAAAATGTGCATTTTCGCATGACTGTATATTCCTGCAGTCAGAGTAAACAAGTAACTTCCTTCTGATCCCCTGGTGTGGACTACTCCAGCGCACGTGTTTTAAAAGCCCGAAACAGCTGATCGAGCTGTCAAAAAATGGAGCCACAGACACATAGGTGGCTAAAGGAAAGCACAATTGGAAAGCAATTAGAACTCTCTGCAACCATCCCTGTCTTTCTTATAATATTAAACAGAGCTTGAAGTAATCATTGGGTGGAGAGAGAGATAAGAAATCTGCTTGTGTGTACATTGGATCCTCGTATTTGCCCATATGAGGTCTGCTGGATGTCCCCTGTCCGCCCTCTATCTCCCAGCGGGGGACCATTTCCTGGGTCTGACAGGTCTGTATATAGACGTGCTGTCAGGTCCCGGGATTTCACCCCCACTTTTAAAACCCACATTTTGATGCAGTCTGGAAGCACCCTTAGTTGCATATCTCTTTGACATAATTCTGTTCTCCATGTGCACAGCAATATAGCAGACAATGGCACCACAATGCCATTGGGCCTGGTGCACTCCAGGTGCAGAGTAAGGATTGTACTCTTCCTATCTGTAGTAAGAGCTGTGTATTCGAAAAGTTAGAAAAAATGGAGGAGATATGTCCTCTCCCTACCAATGCAGTACTTTAGGACTCAACACAAAGCAGGCACAATGTCTTTGGATGAGAAATGGGCATTTGAAGTTTCAGTTTGTTATGCGAAAAGAGTGACCCAGCTGCAGCATCTTGGTTTGCTGTTGATATGTGTAAGTAAGCCCCCCGAAACAAACAAACAAACCAACAACAACAAACAAAGAGACTTTATCTAATGCAGGACTAAATTACTAGCTGTAAAAATAGGTACTGATCATTTCAGTCTGTGGAATTTCTGGCTGATGAGTATGAAGGAGAATACCTGATCATTCAAAAGAAGCATCTCAGTTTTCCTTCCACATTTCTCTTTCTTGCTTATCCGGATAGCCTTCACATATAAAGTAAGAATTAGATGCTAAATGGCCAGTCATTCCTCTTGAATCCCATCCTGGTTTCCATTCAGCTCATAAAGTACTTCTTTATCCCATGTTTGTGTTCCCTAAAGATCTTGTAATAATGGAACATAATTAAAATATCAGCCTTTTTATTTAAGGGGTTTGATGTGGACCTGATAACAGCATCTACTTAGTTTGAATCTCATTAATAATCTTCTCAGCTTTATGTATGCTCAAATGCTAGTACAATTTGCAGAGTAAGGATGAAAGTTGTTGAAAACTAGGCTCTGAATATTTATAGGAGGATTGGTGTAGAGCTTTCTGTGCTTAAGGTTCACTGTTACATGTGATCATTTGAGAAATCTAGTCAAATTCTTTTAACTCTCACTGAAGTGGTTTTGCTAGGAACAATGAACTCTTAAGCGAAATAGAAGAGCTGCAACTACATGTCAACAGGGAATTTTCAAGACAGATGAGTTCTGTTTCTTGTAGGTGACTGATTTTGGTTTAGCCGTACAAAAGATGGGAGGAAGTGAAAGCATGTTCCAGTCTACCTGTGGGACTCCTATCTACATGGGTAAGTTCAGTGCTTCATAGGGTAGCATTCCCATTCAGTCTCATCTCATAAAAGGAATTGCATTTGAATGAATTTGCCATTTATATAGTGGTATATATGTGCTGACTCTTAATCTTGTCCACTCCTTATAGATATTTTCAGTGTTCCATAATTTGCAAGACTTTTTTCACAGTTGCAAGCTTTTTGCAGATGTAAAATATTCTTGTCAATAAGCATCATCTTAAAGGTTCAGTCAGATACTAAGCTATGTCCATCATGATTGAAAAAGATTCATTCAGCTGTCTTTCTAATCCCAACATTCAATTCATTAAATCAGCAAAACATACCATAAATAGACCTATTTTATTATTGTTATTTATAAAATTCTTTCAAAATTATTGAATCCAGTGTAAAGTTATCTGGAGAGCGAGTGGATTTAGGATGCCAAGAAGTGCCATTATGATGGGTGGCTCTACACTGTTCCTTTATCCCAGGGCTGATTCTGAGTGCCAATATTTTTGACTACCAGTCCCTGGCTACTGCAGAAGCGGGAAGGAGTCCTGACTATCTCCATCTTGTTCCTGTTGTAGCAATGACCAGCCGGTGCAACATGGTTGGTCTCCATCACTCGTCACCTGGAGTTGGCCAGGGTGTCAGAGAAATCGCTCCCTCCTTCTCCCTCTCCCTAATCTAATTGCCTTGTTCTCTGGCTAATGGGTATATCCAAGTGACAAGTGATGAACACTAGATATATTGTTCCTGCTGGCCACTGTGACAATGAGAATGGGAGGGGACCGTCTGCGTTTGGAAAATATGGGATGGTCATGTACACAGTTGTGACTGCTTCTGGCTTGGAATCAACCCAACTACTTACATTTGCCTAAAGTCATGGTAAAGTCATGAGAATTTGGAGCCACCTGTGACTTGTTAATGTGGTTCAAACTAAATGGCTTTGGCCTGTGGTAAACTGAATCAGCTCCCTGCATTGTTCATAAAGGGTCAGCATAGATCCTCCCTAAGTTTTTTTATGTTGTAATTTTTGATTTCTATAAAAAGTGCTGTAACCCAAAAGGTTGTATTCAGTGCAGTGAAAATTGACTTCTGCTTCAATGTGAGGGGTTTTTCAACTTTTCCCCAATTCTCATCTAATTGTTAAAAATGCGAGTTGGTTGCTTTTTGAAGATATTTTGTGTTTTGAACAAGACAGCAGGAAATTTAAATCAAGAGAGATTATTATCCCCAAAGAAGGTAAAGATATTAATTGGTTGGCTTATATGCAATTTAAGGAAAGATTTGATCAACATAAAATAAATGCAGTTATAGAGATTAATGAAAGTGAATTTTACTCAGAGTCGTGCAAATTTGATAACCAAATAATTTAACACGGCTTCTGAAAAATGAAATAGAAGATGAATCTGCAAAAGACTACATGATAAGGTGAGCCCTGAATTTGGGGCATGATGTTCATATAGATGTATGGGTGGAAATGTGGTCCAAAGACATAATGTTCACCAAGAGGAGAGGGGAAGGGGCTACCTACGGAAGGTTACTTAGGCCCCTCCCCTCCACCGACTGGCGTGAACACTAGTCAGAAACGCTGGTCTTTTGTGGGGGAATTCAAGTACTCCCCTCTGGCCATCCATCTGGCCCCTTCTGTCCGGAGGGGTGTGATTTATGTAATGATTTAAAAGAAAACCAGATGGTATAAGATGGTATGTAACCCCTAATACGCTGTCAGAAAGGTCCCAGAATATTTCAAACCAATGTCAAGATAAGGGGGGTTTGCTTTTTAATATGTTGTGGATTTATTAAAAGGTTACTTATTTAACAATTATATATTAAATTTTAAAAATAGATTTTGTAATGTTACCAGAAAGGTTTTCATTGAGTGTTATGGATTATGAACTGGATAGTAAAAATTGATTACATCTTCAATATATGACAACAGCAGCAAAAATTTGGAAATTGACTGAAGCAGCTGTGATGAAAGAACAGATTGCTAAGGTTGTTAATTTTGACCTCAACTGCCAACCTAATATACATTTTGACAGATAAGCCAATCAAAGATTTTTTTTAAAGACTGGAAAACTTTTATGGCTTTTATGAGCAATAAGAAACTGAATGATATATTAATCTGTGTTTATGGTTATTCGTAATTTTAGGAGGATTATTTAGGTGGATCTGTAATGATAGAATACTATTTTTTCTCTTTTATTTTTCTTTTCATTATTGACAAGACTCTACTTTGTTTTAGTTATACAGTGTTCCCTCACTACTTCACGGTTCACTTTTTGCAGATTCGCTGTTTCGCGGTTTTTCAATAAACTCTAAAAGACTATTATAAATCATAAAAAATTACAATTTACATCCTAAGGAAGGGAGGAAAGAGAATCCAAAGGGAGAGAAAAGGAGCCCAAGCAGTAATGGGAGGAGGAGGTGATTTATCAACACACAATTGGTTGATAAAAACTTAAAATAGTGTATAACTACCAAAATAATGTATAAATATTAAAATAAATATAGCTTCCCTATTTCGCGGATTTTCACTTATTGCGGGTGGTCCTGGAACCTAACCCCAGTGATAAGTGAGGGAATACTGTATATCTTTTCTCTCTCTCTCTCTCTCTCTCTCTCTCTCTCTCTCTCTCATTTTCCCCTCTCTTCCTCTTGTTTATTTTTTCTATTTTCTTTGAGTGTATTTTATTTTTTAATTTTATATTAGATTATTAGTGCTAAAATCAATTAAAAAGAGAAATTCTCATAAAATGTGGCATTACAGTGGAAGGGAGCTATTAACCAAATGTGAGCAAAATCCCATGTATCAACTGCCTCTGTTCAGTTTGGGGAATTGATTTCTCCCATTAATTTAACCTAAAGTATGAGACTACACAACTATTTTCTAATACCTCTGGTCCTTCCTAATATTCCAGCATCCTTCATGAAGCAGATTTTGGAGGGAAACCTAATATTATTGCTAGAATTCATCTATTTATTTCCCCCCGCCTTTCCCTTAATACATAATGGTTTAAACTTGTTTAGAAAGGGCACACCTTGATTGTATAAAATGTGTATTTGTGGGCAATGATTGAGATCTATTTTTCATAAATATATTAATGTACAATCTTAAATTCACTTACTTGGGAGTGAGTGCTATAGAAGGAACTCCACTTGGACTTAGAGTAAGCATGCTTTGAACATGTTGTATATATTAAAAATAATAAAAATGTGTATTGTTTTAGTACAATTACTTCATAAACAAAAACTGAAGATATAATTAGGCCACAGGATATGTAAAATCTTCAATTATTTTGTTTTTTCTTGGCTGTTTTTATCAAATTCAGAAGTGAGATGGAAAATTACTTCTATGAACTAGCAAGTTATAGTTTGTATTGAAGGTTTACCAGGACTGGTTCTAAGCCAAGCTCAAATTGTTTCTTGAAAGCAAATCTACTAAGACCTTATTCTGCTGTACTAAGACATTTCTGCTGTAAAGATAGCAGGGCATATAGTTCATTATCTAGAGACTGTTGCATGTCTGTTTCAGACCTGCTATCTAGAAGAACAGGACAATAAAAACAGCAGTCTTGTACTGCTGGCTGAAAAATAGAGAGGGTTTGCTTAATTTAAAAACTATGTTTCTACTCAGATTTTCTGTGCTAAAATGTATGACTACTAGCTTGCTCACAGCCTTTTATGTTTTGCATTGTGTATTGACCCATGTTTGATACTGTACATCATGTTTCCTGCTTTGTTATGATTCAGTTTTTCAAAGATACTGTGACTTATTATTGTTTACCAAATAGCAGGCAGGCTGTGATACAATAACATTGCAAAATTAGGTTTTATAGTATGTTAGCAGTCAGTTAATAACTCTGAAACAACAGCTGAATATATTAATATGGAGGTGCTACTTCATCTGAGGACATACTGAAGGAAAGTTTGGATAGTCAAGACAATTGATCATATGAGGGTTGAATGAAAATTAATGCCTCCACCTTCGTAACTCCTCAACAGATGGCAGTACTGGTATGCGGCAAGTACTGGCTTGTTCAGTAGACTTTCCTCTACAGTTCCATTTGGCGGGAAGCCTTAGCATTGAATGGTTGTGTTGCTAAAGTGCGAAGTATGGAACCCTGCACAGACGGTCGGTCAATTTGACTTAAGCAACGTACAGCCATTGAATTCTTGACAGCAGAAGGTGTCACCCCAAAGGAGATTCATCAGAGAAAGCAAGCTGTTTATG
This sequence comes from Anolis carolinensis, assembly GCF_035594765.1. Taxonomy (NCBI): domain Eukaryota; kingdom Metazoa; phylum Chordata; class Lepidosauria; order Squamata; family Anolidae; genus Anolis; species Anolis carolinensis. Next base: position 273,692,861 of record NC_085841.1, on the reverse strand, counting down.
GTGATTGTGTTGATGTGAGTACTGTGCATTGTTAGGCGAGTAAGTTTAAAGATGTTGAAGTGGGAACATCTGACTTGCATGACAAACAAAGAGTTGGGAGTCCTGAGACAGCAACCACCGAGTTTCACAAGCAAAAGGTTAACAGATTGATTCAGGACGATTGTTGTATCACTCAGAGAGAAATTTCAAGCATAATCGGCATTTCACAAGAACGTGTGGGTCACATTATTGGTTTGCTTGGCAATCGGAAGATCTGTGCATGATGGGTACTGTGAGACGCTGGTTGCGGAAACAGAGTGCCGACTTCTTCCATGACGGTTTCAGAAAACTTGTTCATCGTTGGCAGAAATGTATCCAATTGTCTAGTGATTATTTGGAAAAGTGAATAGTGGTAGTTAAAGAGCACATTCTAAGGATTATTTCTGTGTTTGATTTATTAAAATATTCCCATCCAAGTAACGAAGGTGGAGGCATTACTTTTCATTCAACCCTTGTAAAAAATCTTCTAAAACTGTCAGTGTTAATGTTACATGTAGACTGATGTATGTAGCATTGCATGTTCACTTCTTCTTGAGATGAAATGTTTCTTGTAGCCAAAAAAGGGACAACTGAAAAAGAAACATTTTGTACAAAACATTTTGGTCTGCAGTACTAAATTATAATAGCTTGAGCTTGTTAGGTTAAATTTTAAAGCAAATGTTATGTATACTGTGATATTAATATTCAATGCTGCATTTGGATGATACTTGTTTATTAAACTGAAAATACAAGGACCAGACCACCATATATTCAACTCCTTTGCTCCTTACATTCCTTCCTGAAAATAAAATTATTATTTTTGGAACAAGCTAATGTCGCAGATTAAAACAAAAATCAAACAAACAACAACAAAAAATATCACTTTAAGAATCACAGTTTCATAGTTGGGAATATTTTTGTGTTTGCATGTTGGTTGCCCAACTAAGTTAACTCTTTTTGTGAATTTTGGATTTTGTCCTGAATATTTTTCCTAGAAATAATCTGCTGAGACTGTGTCTCATGCAAACGAAGAAGTAAGGAGAATGCATGTCCCGGGGATGGGTGGGGGAGTCCCTTGGTTTCATAAGCAAAAATCACATGGTCTATAGCAATTAATAATTAGCAGAGTGTAACATTTGGTAAATCTATAATGTCTATAGATATGCAAAACAAGCCAAGTGGTCTAGAACCATCTTTTCAAAATGGATGTTGTACTTGTTGTGATTTGCCCTACATGGATATTTACATAACCTCTGTTAACTTTGCATCCAGTACATATCCTCACGTGTAATGCTTGGTTTCCAAATGGAAATATCTTTTATGTGATATCATGAAGGATTTGCAATCAGAATTTTATAAGAAATGTTTTCACAATACATAGCTGCAAAGAAAACCAATAACACAATTAGTTAGCCACAATGTCATCATCCTAAATGATCAAAGTGAGGAGACATCGGCATGAATTGTTAAGGGCTGTGCATTATTAATCTCAACATCTGCTGCTTTTCTTTTTGCTTGAGGGAGAAATAAAGTATATTCATCAGCACATGCTTTGTTTTAAGCTTTTAAAAGTATTTTTTGTATTATTAATTTTATTGTTTCTGCTTGGTTGGCAGCCCCAGAAGTGATAAGTGCACATGACTATAGCCAGCAGTGTGATGTTTGGAGCATAGGTGTCATTATGTATATGCTGTAAGTAGTTTGCTATATTTATATAAAATGTTTTTTTCTACTAAAAAAGATAACTTTATTTTTAAAACAAAGTTATTGCTTGGCTCACCTTCATACTAACTGGCATTTTTAAAATTGTCAACTTCTTAACATGACTGATGAGTATTTTCAATACAAATATGTCTCCAATTTAGACACTTTCAGGTAAATGGTCTCAGGATCACATCTTTACAAAGTCTATATGTAGATGCTTCAGTGGGTTAGTATATTCTTTCAATTTCTCCTTAATGGACAAGTAAAATGTGTGGAAATATTCTTTCTACATATGTTGGTGTTGATTTGACAACAATAGTAACAATTAGTGATGGATATCAGTGCTGAAAGCATTTTTGTGGTGCTGGGGGTGCAGAAACTGAAACCTGTGGGCTGTATGCACTCCCAAAACAGTTTTTGTGACCCTCAAAGCTCTATGATTTCCACAAAGCCAATGGAACCATAATTTTATTTAGAGAAAAGAAAACCCAAAACTACATTTGGAAATGTCCCCAAACTCTTCCATGTTCCTTTCAAATGGGGTTCTGGTGGTTTAGCTTTACCCCTCCCAATAACTGCAACCCCTACAAACACCAGCCACAAACACCAACGAAAAACCAAGGGAGTGCTGTGATGTGAACTATGGCATGGGCATGAAGGAGAGCTTTCTCGCCCACCACAGATGCCCACTGCCTATCATTTTCTTTTCTCATTGTACTGTATTCTTTTATATCTGGGCTAGTCATACTTAAGTCTCATTTATTTTAGTGCAGCTACTCTTAAGTCGAAGGCTACAACTTTATATCCCAAAAAGGGTCCAGATCAGCTCTGTAACAACTACATGATGCAAAGAGCTGATTTGTGTTTATGTGGCCTTGAACTGTTGACAACATTGGGGAGGGGGAGGGAATTGCACCTCTTTTCCCTTCTCCTCAGACAAGTGACAGCCACTAGCCATGTTGTTTCTGCTGGCCTCTACAGTATCAAGGCTAGGAGGGGGACAGCAAGTGCCATTCCATGTCTCTGGACCACCTAAGAATAGGGAATACGGGATGGCCATGTAAACAGCTGCAGAAGGCTATGTCTTGGATCCAGCCTAATTACTTTGGTGCCCTGGCAACAAGTGATGGATACTAGCCATATTGTGCCCAATAACAAGAGCAGGAAGGGTCTTGTTAGGGTGTATGCCTGGTGGCACTGACTCCCTTCTGCCTCCACAGTGGCTGGGCAGTTGGCAGTCAAAACCATCCCAGGGTCATTCTAGCATTCACTACCGCTGATCGGCCCTGGGATAAAGGGTCCATGTAGAGCCACGCTAAGTTAAGTGGATTCACTGCAATCAGTTTAGCTCCAACTGTATCTAGTATATATGCACATGTTTTTACTAATAATTTACTGTTTCATACATTACTTTCTGTGTCAGAGATAACAACTATTTTAATAAATCAAACAAAATAAAACAGTCTTGTTTGCATAATGTTCAACATACACTAAACTCTCAAAACATTATGTGGCATTTGACTACTGTTTTCTTAAACATAACTTTAAATTAAACATACAAACATTTAGGGGGGAGGGAATGGCAATAGATGTTGTTACTTAAATCAACTTTAATTATGGCTACCCATGAATGAGGGGACCTTCAGGGAATCTTCAAGAGTCTCAGTCACCAGTGATGCAAATTTGGGGCTATGGTTTCTGCCTGTATTGCAGTTTTCCTCTTTTCTTACTCCTGCTTTATCCTCTTGCTCGTCTTTTCCAGTGAATCTGTAGTCTAGTAAGTACTATAGGGGATACAAGTTTACTGAACCAATAAAGAACTTGATAAACTGGCCCCATCTTTTGTTTGCATATGAGCATATTATCATAGTAAAACATACAAAGGTGATGGGCTTGAAACCTAAGGCTGTCAATTCTTGTTTCCTTAAAATCTGCTGGACCCTGCCTGTGTCCCTTGCTCATACCCAAGCTGCAGCATTTACAACTGTAGCTTCATGGAAGGGACCACTGAATAAAGCACTAACTCATGCAGTTACTATATGCAAGGTGGCCCGTCTAGGACTGCCCTTTCCACTTCAAATGCCGTTCTCATCTCTTCCTTGTATATGGGATTTACCCTTTCAACCCAGTTATATTTGTAACAAAAGTAGCAATCTTGTCCTGAACAATATTTGTAAAATTCAGTAAACCATCTAGAATTACACATATGTCTGTCAGATAATAAATCAGTTTGATAGCAGAAGAATAAATAACCAGCAGGTAAACCGACAGATTATTCTCCTGAAAAAAAAAAAAATCAGAATGGCATGAAAAAATTCCTTCCTGGACAGGAGCAGCAACTTAGTGTGTATACTATGTCTGGCCACCGAATGAAGCCGAGGCATATGTAGGTGTTCTTATAAAACTCCTTAAAGTCTTGCAAGTCTTGAATGTTTCAGGAGGATGGCAGATTGTATTCCCCAGCATCGTGATATTTTCCAAGCTTCCCTGTCTTCTCATGATGTGACCAAAATATTTCATCTTTGCCTCTATTATCCTTCCCTCCAGTGAGCAGCCGGGCATTATTTCCCGGAGGATGGACTGGTTGGATCTTCTTGCGGTCCAAAGCACTCTCAGGATTTTCCTTCAGCACCAAAGTTCAAAGCATCTATCTTCCTTCTCTCTCAGCCTTCCTTATGGTCCAGTTCTCACATCCATAGGTTACTATGGGGAATACCATTGCTTTCACTATGTGGACCTTCATTGCCAGTGTGATGTCTCTGCTGTTCACTATTTTTTTGAAGGTTGGCCATTGCTCCTCCCAAAAAGTAAATGTCTTCTGATTTCCTGACTGCAGTCTGCATCTGCAGTCTGCATCTGATCTTCGCGCCTAGAAATATAAAGTCTGTCACTGCCTCCACATTTTCTCCCTCCATTTGCCAGTTATCAATCAGTCTGGTTGCCATAATCTTGGTTTTCTTGATGTTTAACTGCAATCCAGCTTTTGCACTTTCTTCTTTCACCTTAGTGATAAGGCTCCTCAGCTCCTCCTCGCTTTCAGCCATCAGAGTGGTATCATCTGCATATCTAACATTGTTAATGTTTCTTCCAGCAATTTTAACTCCAACCTTGGATTCGTCAAGCCCCGCACATCGCATGATGTGTTCTGCGTACAAGTTGAATAGGTAGGGTGAAAGTATACAGCCCTGCCATACTCCTTTCCTAATCTTGAGCCAGTCTGTTGTTCTGTGGTCTGTTCTTACTGTGGCTACTTGGTCTTCATACAGATTTCTCAGGAGACAGACAAGGTGACTTGGTATCTCCATACCACCAAGAACATGCCACAATTTATTATGGTCCACACAGTTGAATGCTTTAGAATAGTCAATAAAGCAGAAATAGATGTTTTTCTGAAACTCCCTGGCTTCCTCCATTATCCAGCGGATATTGGCAATTTGGTTTCTCGTTCCTCTGCCTTTTCTAAACGTAGCTTGTACATCTGGCAACTCTTGCTCCATGTATTGCTGGAGTCTGTCTCGCAGGATCTTGAGCATTACTTTACTGTATGGGAAATAAGTGTCACTGTACGGAAGTTTGAGCATTCCTTAGCATTTCCCTTTTTTGGTATGGGGGTATAAATGCATTTTTTCCAATCTGATGGCCATTCTTGTGTTTTCCATATTTGCTGGCATATGGTATGCATCACCTTGACAGTATCATCTTTCAAGATTTTAAACAGCTCAGCTGGGATTCCATCGTCTCCTGCTGCCTTGTTATTGGCAATGCTTCTTAAGGCCCATTCAACCTCACTCCGCAGGATGTCTGGTTCTAATTCATTCACCACACCATCAAAGCTATCCTCTATATTATTATCCTTACTATACAGATCTTCTGCATATTCTCACCACCTTTTCTTGATCTCTTCAGCTTCTGTTAGGTCCTTGCCATCTTTGTTTTTGATCATACCCATTTTTGCCTGAAATTTATCTCTGATGTTTCTGATTTTCTGGAAGAGGTCTCTTGTCCTTCCTATTGTATTGTCTTCTTCCACTTTCATGCATTGCTTGTTTAAAAATAGTTACTTGCCTCTTCTGGCTAACCTCTGGAATTGTGCATTTAATTGGGCATATCTCCTCCTATCACTGTTTCCTTTCGCCTACCTTCTTAATTGTTTGCATTTTGGGGCAGCATCCTTCTATCTGTTGTTCTTGGCTAAGAGGGAGCTGAACATGAGGGGAATGAGAGAAAATCTCTCTGCTTATTTTGTAGCCAGGGCCCCATCTACGCTGACCACATAGGTCAGTGTATAGAAGATCAGCTCCACTGTGGCCAAACTATTATTGCAGCCAGAGACTTAGGGCCTGTGGGGATGGTTGGGACAGTTTCCAAATGGAAGTGGTTGCAACTATCTCCACTGGCAGCACAGGGAGACAGGATGACAATCCCCTTCCCCACCACCTCTGTGTTGCAGTGGTTTCCATCAATTACATGCATCCCACCTCTTTGCCTACTAGCTGTGAACATCGGCTCGTGTGGCATGTATGCTGGGAAGGGGAGAGAGAGGGGTTTTTCCTCCTCTCCCTACTCCCTTGTCATGACACACTATGGCAAACAGGTATGGCCCAGGTTGTGGTCAGGAAATGGAATGGGGGGAGTAACAATTAAAGGTAGCCACCCTGGGGGAATCCCTGTGAGGAGCATACCTGGCACTGATCACAATGATATTTAGCATGCTGGATCAAGACTGGGTTATGTATCTGTGTAGAGCCACCCCATATTTCTCCCTGCTATGGGATGTGAGCTGGTAGAAGAAACAGGTTAGTTCTGTTCTGACCAAGTTCATAAGGAGAAATAATATACACTGTTAGGACGATCTGCCTCTCATCTAATCTTGATATATGGTGAGCTAGATTAATCCTGAAACTATTATTTCTTGAATTCCTGTGTTGTAACTTTTCTATATACTACAGTATAATGTACACAGCATGGTTTTATTGCTTCTTTTCTTTTGTTAAATTTGTGGTACATGCTGTGTTTTGCAAACTTTTTAATGCAGAGGCAGTAACAGTTTTATGATCATACTTTACAGTATTAATGTTGCCACTGAAAAAGTCATATTTGCACAATGTAGTACAGTTGAATGTATTATAAATTGGGCTGTGGTAACTGAATGGCTTGATTGGCCAATAAGAATTCCATGCTGTTTCTGCAGTTTGCACAATTCACAGGCCTTGTAAAACAGAGAGCAGTGAATTGCACTGATTGTAGTCATAGTTCAGAACTCTTGACATTATACTTTAATTAACATATAAATATTTTAAATTAGCATTTTATAATCACAATGGTATTATAAGAATGTAACATATTATACTCCATCTAGTTCACAGAAAAATTGAAACTATCTAAGAGTTAATAGAATACAGTTCCCACCCATTTTATTGTTTGCAAATAATATTCAAGAGATGTATAAGATATTATTTTCATTATCATGCAGTTTTCATAAGCAGCCCAACTTGCTCTTGCTAGATGGACTTTTGAGCCAATCTTTCTAAGTGAATGTTTAATGTTGCCATCACTAGCTGGTGGTTTTAGTAGATGTTAATGACTCTGCATTAGCTGTTGGCTGCCAAGGCAATGGCAAAAGGACAAATGACATGTCTTCTTTTAACATGTGTACTTGTGTCACATTAGGTTTGATCCTGACCTCACGTGAAAATCCAGGCCTTAGGATTCAGTATTAATATATTTTTCATCCATGTTGAATGCTGTGTAATGCTTTTTTATAGTAGTGTCACTGTGGTACTCTTAGATAAAAGGTAGTAGCAATGTGCATTCCATTTCTAGACCCATAAAACAAGCAATTATGTTTTTATTGGGCTCCTAGTAGAGTGTGTTTGGCCTAGTTTGGTGGATCACGTATGCTACAGGCCTAAAATGGCATTAAATGTGTTCAATATTCTTTTTACTGAATCCTGAAAAGCAGCAGTGCTTGCAAATTTTGAGCAAAAATGCTCCCTGCTTTTCATGAACATTGTTTTGGTAATATTGAAATAATATTCTGATATTTCAATGATGTCTACTAATATTAATTTATAGTCTTCAGTGTTTTTCTTCCAGTTATTTATATTTGTTTTGGTTTTTTTTGCAAATGATATCATTGTATTCATAGATTTGATCGGATACTTATTATAGTGGTGTCATCTATATTCACTGTGTGATCCCTGATAGTCTGGGAAACCCTATGTAACTTATTCAGGAAACATAGCCCACAATTCATTTCATCTCAGTGACACAATCATAGGCTTGAATTTGATTAACTAAAAAACTCCCAAATAGTTTAGCTCTTCTTTGTCTTTACTTTTTATTGACACTGGAGATCTAGATGGGTAGGCCTTCTTTTTTAAAGGTACTGTATTCCAAAAGCATTACTGTTCAAGCATATAGGCCCTGTCCCTGTATGTCCCCTTTCATCCATCAAAGAGCCCCTTTTAAAAAAACTAGGCATCAACAGGTCTTTTTCAAATGGTTTTTACTTTGTTGTTGCGATGTAACAATAATAATAATAATAATAATAATAATAATAATAATAATAATAATATACTTTATTTATACCCCGCCCCATCTCTCAAAAAGGGACTCGGAGCAGCTTACAACCATGAAATAAAACATACTATATAATAAAAACAAAACACATAACATATTAAATTAAGATAAAATAAAACATTAACACAAAACACCAACCATCAATAAACAATTATTATATAAAAGCACTTCGAACAACATTAAGAAATCCCAGCCATTGCTATGGTAAAATAAGCCATAAAATCAGATTGATGATTATTGGGTATTCTTACATTTTGCCATTGTCGAAAGCCTGTTTAAAAAGTCATGTTTTCAGTTCCTTCCTAAAAATCATAAGCGTGGGTGCTTGCCTACTCTCCCTGGGGAGGCCATTCCAAAGCTGTATTCAATGTATTCTTGAATAAAACCCTAATTTCTCTGTAGGAATAAAATGTTTTTCATTGAGCTGGAAATGGCCTTTGACTATTCTGTGAAAAGGGCGGTGTCATGTGGATATTGATACCTCGCCCCCAAATAGCAACAGATAAAGCAACTAACAAGAAACCTTTCCTGCCTGTTTTCGCCCTAAGATGTTTTGCTTTATTTGGTCCCACTTAGTGTCATTCAAATGTATTGCCTGAGAATATGTATTTCCCAATGTTAAGCTGGTGAGAAAAGGATAGAAAGATTTGAGAATGGAAAATTATTTCACATGTTTATTAAGCTATAGTGAGTTGAAAATAAAGAGATCTACTTTTCACTTTCTTTAAGAACAAAGCTAAGTGAACCTGACAGTAATGATTCTACATTCTGATATAAAATGGCAGGCATCAATCAAATGTTGGTGACAACATATTCAAAAGCTACTTATGTGCTTTGAGAGCAGGCATAAAATAAAAATGTGTATCACATAATTTATTTGGTGAATGTGACCTCGTTTTCCTACTGATTTGTTTAGGATCCGCTCACACTTTTTGGTTATGTTACTCTGATGTTCAGGCTATGATCTAGTTGTTGTGAATATCTTTAGAGCCTTAAAATTTTATTGAAATACAGATGATTTGGAATAACCTTTTACTTACCAGGGATATTGTGGAAATATTCATTAATAATGTAATCTCAGCTGAGAAAAAGACCGTTTCATAAGAATAGATGGGAATAGATCCAAAAATTCCAAGAAGCAATTTTAGAAAGGTGAAAAATATAAAGGGAAAGACAGGCAAGGATCAATGAAAAGTGTTTAAGAGCTCTGCATGAATACTGTGGTAATCCAAAATACTGTATAGTAAAAATTCAGATTAGATCTGACTGCATGATTACGTACAACTCAAGCAGTTCTGATGGCAGGCTTGAAGTGATCCAGGTTTTAAAAGATTCTTCAAAATGATACATTTAGGGTGCAGATATATTTCATTTTCACCTTGACTTTGTATTTGTTATTTGAAAACAAATGTTAAAAGAATATGTTTTAGAATATGGTAAAAACAGATTGTTGTTGCAGTTGCTCTTGAGACAATTTTGTCTTATTACCATTATGTTTGAGCCATAGTTTCTTCCATTCATCCTGCCCAATGCAATATTCAGCTCTTTTTAATAATCTATCTAGAGTTATTAACTTATAACAACTGCCCCCCATATTAAACAAATTAAGAAAAAGATGGAATGTTTTATTTCAGAATAATGAATGGACCATTTAAGCCAAGGCATACATATATTTACTCCTCCAATTTTGTTTCAAAAAACTATGTGACAGGAAGAGGTTGATGTATTGTACTCACAAGCAACAATTGTATCTGTGGGTTCAATTAATTGTCCCAGCCTTCAGTGAACTTATTAAAACCTCAAGAAAATAATTTAAAACGTCCTATTTTCTGTGTGACTCCCAAGTGTTTCCTGGGAACACATTTGACAATTATACTTGGTGCATTACTGTTATACAGCCATTCTCTTAACTGAGAAAGATCTAGAAGTTGCAGATGCTACTGAAAGAAGGTCAACCCACAGCAGTGTGTTTGATATAGAAGCAGGGTGCAGGATAGTATGCAAATGATTACACTTAAAACTTTATTATAGTTAGTGAGCAGAGACAACAAGAACGCACATTTATGGAAAAATGTACCTGTAGAATGTACAGAACAAAGTTGTGCCTTTGATAGAACCATCAGCAATCAGAAATAACATCTGCTAAACATCATTTCTGTAATTTATTTACTTGAATAAACAGTACTCAGGATATACTGTATATACTTGGGTATAAGCTGACCTCCTGTGTAAGTCACAGCATCATCCAAGAGAGCCAAAAGAACATGAGCAGCAGGGAGCTTGGAGGAGGAGGAAGCCTTCGTTTGCTGCAGGTTGCCTTTGACTGGTGACTTGCTCCTTGCAGACTCAGGCCCTCCCTGACTGCCTAGCTGAAGCAAGGCTCAACAGAAACACCTGCTTGCCTTCATTTGGGGGAGCCACTTCAAGGGTTGCACGAGAGTGAGGGTCTGTCCCTTTGCTTGGCTGCCCTTAAACGTATCCCATTCCAGTTGCTTTTAACAACTGTGTTGACAAAAGCTTCAGAATGAGTCTGACTGAACATGGACTAGTTCCTATTCAAAGACCTACTCCTTGGCTGTGCAGGCAGCAAAGAAATTATTAATTGCTGCCATCATTGCATATACAAGGAGTAGCTGTTTAGAATGGTCAGAGGTATATTACACACTAGTTCTCAATTAAAAAAGGCAGACCACTTGACAGTCCACTCTGAAGAATTTGCACAGCACATTGCAGATGAAATTGCTCAAATCCTCTCCAACTTGGATGCTGTAGTTGATACAGTTCCAGTGGATGTAAGCTTGGCTCCTGCTTGTGTTACTGGATACTTTCCAGTTTGAAAACCCACCTATCTTTCACCATTAATGTGGCTTCCAGTTAGACATAGGACAAAAAAAGAGGGAGTTGGGCATGTGTAAAAAGACTTAGTAAAAAGAAGCTTCTTTTTCAGATGTGGTTCAGAAAAAAAGGTATCTGTTAATCTAATTATAGAGAAGCAACTGGAACATGGGAACTGGTTATGGGTTACAATCCAGCCATAAGTTGAATTCTAGATAGAAATGTTGCTGTTGAATGTCAGGTCAGTAATTGGAAAAATAACTGCCATCTAGGACTTGATTCTGGATGAGCATGCTGACCTGACTTGTATCAGAAACCTAGTTGGATGAGGCTGAGGGAGGGGTTAATCTCTCTCAGGTCTGTGCAGGATTCTCTGTGCAGCAGCAAGCGAGAACTGGGGGGCAGGGAGGTGGTCGGGAGTGGCTCAGGATTTCATAGCCTCCATGACAATCATGGGTCTGTCTCAAGAGGTATCTTATTCTACCCATTCTGCTGGGCACACTTTGGACCTTGTTTTCTGTGCAGAACGGGTTGACAGTGATTGTAGTGTGAAGGAACTTGTCACAGTTTCGTTGTCATGGACCGATCACTACCTGGTCAGGTTTAGACTTGCTAGGACTTCCAACCTCTGCAGGGGTGGGGAACTGATTAAGATGATCTGCCCCAGGAGGCTTATGGATGTGGATGGATTTCTGACTGTTCTTGGGGATTTTCCTGTCAACTTGGCAGGTGATTGTCGAAGCTCTGGCTGACTTCTGGAATGGGGAAATGACCAGGGTGGGGGACACAATTCACTCCTGAATGTCCCCTCTCATGGAACAGAGCCAAACCTTGGTTTTCCAAGAAGTTGGCGGTGATGAAGCAAGTGAGACAGAGACTAGAGAGATGTTGGTGGAGAACTCAAATTGAATCTGACTGAGCATGGACTGGAGCGTATTTGAAAGCCTACTTCACAGCAATGAAGACAGCAGAGAAATTATTCCTTGCTGCCACCATTGCATCTGCAAGGAACCATTCAGCTGAGCTGTTTCGAGTGGTCAGAGGGCTATTACATACTGGTCCTCAAGGAAAAATTCCTGACCATTCAACAGCCCACTGTGAAGAATTTGCAAGGCATTTTGCAGATAAAGTTGCTCAGATCTGTTCCAACTTGGATGCTGTTATTGATACAGTTCCAATGGATGTAACTTTGGCTCCTGCTTGTCCAGTGTTACTGGATACCTTTCAATTTGTGCAGCCTGAAGAAGTGGACAGGATCCTTGGAGAGGTGAGAGCTATCATATGTATTCTAGATTCACTTCAGCTGCTAACATTCTGCTGCCCAATCATAATCATTCAACACATAGTGAAAAATGCTATCCTCAAATAAAAGGCAGAATAGAAAGAGAGTAGGAGGAGATTAGGGACATATTTCCAGAATCATAACATTAAACAGACTTCCTCTTCCTATTTCAAAATAGGTTATGCGGTGCTCCACCTTTTATAGCAGGCTCTGAAGAAAAACTTTTTGAAGTTATAAAGAAAGGAGACCTTCAATTTAAGCACTTAGTTTGGCAATCGGTCAGTGAAGCTGGTAAGTAGACTGTTGCATTAAAGAAACAAGACAAAAGCCCTACTGGCATGAAGTGCTTTCTTGTTTTTGCAATATTATGAACTCTTTAGCAGTTAACTGATTTGTTTTCCCATAAATGTAAAAGTGATGTTAAGAAGAACTCCAAAATAGTTGCCAAGTATTAGTTTCACAGCATTAAAAGTAAAATATGCGGTTAAAGTACTCTGAGGAAACTGGGAGATGTGGGTGCTAACAGTTATGAGAAATGAGGTTTGTGAATGTCTCCCTTTATAGGTAAAAATGTGTTACAGCAACTTCTGAAAGTAGACCCCGCTCACAGATTCACTGCAAATGAACTGCTTGACTGCCAGTGGATAACTGTAAGTTTTCTATTTTCTTTTTAAAAAATCTACCTATCTGGTAACCTTAATTTTTTCATGCTGGATTTAGATGAAAGTCATATTACTTTTTATGTCAGGGCTTACATACTACACGTGGACCAATATGAAGATGCCAAGGGACATGTCACATGCCATTAGTCTTGTATGAATGCAGACTATACTAATAGCACTTGATACATATGTTAATAATGCCTTAGGAAGTGCCTGTGTATGTTCAGCCCGTTTGTGGCAGAGAGCTATAAAAGAAATAGTTACAATTGTACAAATAATTTTTGTGGAAGATTTTAGTAAAAAAGATTTGATAAGGGAATGCAGGGGAACAAACTCAGACTGTACTGATATGTACAGTACTGTGCACCATCTATGTTTATTAAGATATCCTTTACAAATTTAATTTTCAAAAATTCTGAGATCCAAATTCAGTACAGTAGGTAGGAGAGTGTGGCCTTTGGTTTAATTTAATCCCCTGCAGGTGACCAGTTAAGACTCTTTGTAAGATTTATCTATCTCTCCTTGTGCAGTTTGTCAATTGAAAGAAAAAGGGAGAGATGGGAATAAAGGAGAATAGCGGAGAGAAAGAAAGAGAGATGGTCTTTGGTTTCATACTCTTCCTTTCCCTTGCATTGGTTTATAAATCTCAGCAGACTGACCTTCAAGGAATGCATCCCTCATCAGCAAGTTTTCCCATCCCTACGCTACATCATGATTGCATGTTCAGCCCCACTGAAAACCAAAACAGGTTTCAAACTTTTGCCTTGACAGCTAAGGTGGTTTCAAAATGTCCAAAGGTATAGTCTTGAAAGTGGTTTATCATGTAGAGGATTCTACTGTGTTAAAAAAAATTAACCCCTTGATGCCAAATGTCATATAATGCTCTTCAGGCTTGGTGCATGTGGCACTGAATTGTTCCATTAGGAGACTACTGTTACCAAAAAGTTATAAAGCACAAGATATCATTCTACATAATTGAATGTGACAGTAAAAAAAATCTAAAAAGTGGCATAATGCATTCTAAATAAACAATCAAGGGCACAGTCCATTGGGGAAATCCACACTTCATTTACATGGTATTCATAGAAAGTTGTTATCCAAAGTAGTTTTCTTACTTACATGCAAAGTCCAATCCAGTGCATGTAAGACTCTATTCAGCTGGATTAATGTTTATTAAGCATTTGCAGAATTAAAGATTTTTGCCTTAAGCAAGTAAAATGTCACTTCATTATAAAAATGCATATGTGTGTGTATCTATCTGTATACCAATCTATTTTTGTTGGCTTTTGAGACTTCCTGATAATAATGAAAACAATGAATCCCTCATAATAGTTGGACTAAGAAATATTATATGTATTTTATTGCTTTTAAAAAATCATTCATTTGTATGTGCTTCCCAATTTTAGGCTGCAACTATGGTCCATAGCATGGTGTTTTAGGGGTTATAGGGTTTACTGTTCCCTTTGAGAATGAAGAGAGAAATCTGATTTCAGGTGAAGAGGTCTGACCTTGCACAGCTGTTCCTACCTACCAGATAAACCTCATTGATACCACTTTTTGGGTGGTCTTAGAGGCAAAAGATCATGTATAAGGCTAATATTGATAGATGTTATGTTTGTCTAATATATTCCCAAATTAGAGAAAATGAATGACAAGGGACTACAATGATGAATGGAGGGAAAAGGAGAGAAATAAAATGTAGTATTTCATACTTTCTCAGAAGTTAAACCAGGCCAGAACTGTGTTGTCGAAGGCTTTCATGGCCAGGATCACAGGGTTGTTGTATGTCTTTCGGGCTGTGTGGCCATGTTCCAGAAGCATTCTCTCCTGACGTTTCGCCCACATCTATGGCAGGCATCCTCAGAGGTTGTGAGGATGCCTGCCATAGATGTGGGCGAAACGTCAGGAGAGAATGCTTCTGGAACATGGCCACACAGCCCGAAAGACATACAACAACCCAGGCCAGAACTGTTCCTCTATCTATGGGTCCATCTACATGAGCCTCTTAATACAGGACTGGTTATGCTGCCTGCCTTCATCCTACTGTGGTGGCCAGACAGAGCCTAGACTGCCTGGTTTGGTGCCACTGGATAGCTACCCTTACTTGCCTGGTTTTTTCATTGCTGCAGTGCTGGATGAGAGCTATTCCGATGGCGGCACTGTCCTATGTGGATTATTCATACTACACTGATGTCCGAAGCTGCTCCAGAGCTTTAAGGAAGTTCCAGAGCATTCCCTGGCTTTTCCTAACATGGGGCAAAACCTGCACTGGGACTGAGAAAGCCCCATATGTTATGTGGATGCCTTGGAGTGACTTCTCGCTACTTTGGGGCGGGGTGTGTGTGTGTGCTTTTTTAACCTACTTACCAGTAGAACTTTGGAAGTTACTTTTTAGACTGTTACTCCCCAAATCCTTCAGTCAGCACGGCCAATTCTATACTGCCTGGGAATTTCTAGGAACTACTATTTTAGTTACTAATTCCTAAAAATCAAATGCACCAGATTTTTGTGAGGACATGTCCTTTGAATTTGTAATGCATTTCTCTGGTGCTTCAGGGAGGGAATGGGGTTTTCTTATAAGAACGATATATGTTTTGTCTTAATATTAACAAACATTTTGCTTCCACATGTTGGTCCATATTTGGAGCTGATGGAATATTTTTCCATTAGTGTTTATATCTATCTACCTTTCCCAATTTGAGTATTACATTTTCACTTTCAACTATTGGGAGCCTTCTCACTTGTTTTCCCCCTGCCTTCCTATTGACCATATTTTTGATCTGAGTATATAAATGATTACATCTAATTTCTGTTTTTGTGTGTTCCCTCACTCACAAATTGTTTACCAATTGATAATTTACCATTCCCACTTAGTTGCAGTTATGTAAATACTTTTGAATGTATCCATTATGCAGTTGATATACTTTTTAAGATAATTAGTTTATGAACAGCTTCTTTCATTTTGAGCAAAATTGTCAAGAAATCTTTTTTCCCTCTGGGTGCTGGGGTGTAGGAGTATTGCCATTCAGAACAGAATCTACTAGAAATCACAAAGTGGAAAATGTATTTCTAACATATGCTGGGTGCCACATGATGGAGAGGTGAACTATTTCATTCTGTGCTTTGAATCTCACTGATGTGTGCTCCCTTAAAATCTGAAATAAAAAAGCTTGAAGGAAAGACAAAAGAAAATGAAACAATCTAAAAGGCAACCAATTAGTAATCCTCCACTTTCCCTACAATTAGCACCAGATGCTAGCCAATTAAACTCAACAGGTGTTCAAATGAGGCAATACAGACAATTAACTTAAGTGGTTCCACTTTCTTAAAAACTGTCAGAACACAACCACCCTTCCATTTCATGTGCTATTTAAGTATTTGTAGCTCTTTAAAACATAGGGTATTTTTTCCTGAGGCCACAACTCTGCCTCTTATTTTGTAGGTGTGATTTGGTGCACTTAGAAATTTAATTACCTGAATGTGCTTGCAAATAAGGTAGTTATTTGGTTGTCTACAACATCAATTTGTCTATAGTTAATTACAGATGTAAATTTGCACCTGCAGAATTGGAGTCCACATTGGGAAATCATTCTATAAATTTGGAAGGACTGTGAATACATTACCTTGATCCATGTAGAATTAATTTCCCCTTTGAATGTCTCCCTCCTCCTAGCAATAAGTGCTAAAAAAACACATATGTGTACATGTACTACAGGAAGACAAAAATGGAGTTCACTGGTAGAGACAATATAAACTAGTTGCTGGAAAACAGGACATGAGTTACACTGATCTGAATTTGTCTTGCTGTAGTATAGAAGGATGTATGGTATGGGTGAAATCTTATGTTTTTTTAGTGCTTTCTGTGACACATGATTTCTATGCTGGTGTAGCTCAATACTAGCATTCGAGAGTTGAGTATTGTTTTAGGGAGGATGTGCACTGAGTACTGTTTCAGGAAGGACTTGCCACTATGTATGCTGAAATGATGCTCATGCTATTCCCTGTTGGTATGTTGCAGCAACATTTGTGATATTATCTCTTTTTGAAGATTTTTGTCTATCTTCACAACTTCTAATTTTTCTAATTTCATCTATATTTTATTCTATAGTTATACCTCTCTATTTAGCCATTAGATCTTCATTTCCTTTCGTCTTCAGTTGTTACCTTCAGATGCTCTCTGTGCATCCCAGTGGTTATGGCCTTGAAGGCCTTGTTTAGCCAATATACCATTGTCAGAATAAGAAACAGGTGATCTCTGTATAGGTGGGACCAAGCTCTGTCTAAATACTCTGTTTGGGAAGATTGGTACACAGAGAATGAACTGAGAGATTGGGATTGCTACACTTATTATCAGTCTATCAGATTTATGCCTCCCTTTACTGGACATATTAGTTGCTATTGGTTGTTGTTATGTTTACAGTATTTAGACTGCCCAATCCCAAACCAAACCATCCAAATCCTATAAAGCTACCTTGGGCTGATTCAAGTATTCCTTATGGTATTTCCTGTGATGCAGCACTCTGTTTTAGCTTCTCCTACTGTGGTGGCATGCCACCAGGGTCTTTTTCCTTTCAAGCCTGACATCACAAACAGTTTCTGCATTTCTAACTATACCACCAACTGTTTTGGCAATGCTTCTGTCTTTGATATAGAAATTAACATACAATGATATAGTTGTCCTAATGCTTAGTTGGAGTACTGACATAGCCACTTTTCAGAAAGACTGTCAGTTCCTTAATAGCTATGAGGGCTGGATACTTAGCTCTGATGTTTTGTGGAACATAGATATGATCAGAATTATTATTCTGAATCCTCCTTGTTTTGTCCATCAGTCACACCTATCCCTTTCCCAGATGTAGAATTAGATGACCAGGCACCAATACATCTGTCCAGTACAGGTTTACTATCCCGTAACTGGAATTCCATAATCCAAAATGCTCCAAAATCTAAAATTGTCCTCATGGGTAGCTGAAATAGAGACATCTTTGATTTCTGATGGTTCAGTGTAAATAAACTTTGTTTCATGCATGAAATTATTAAAACTATTGTGTATCAAATTATCCAGGCTATAAATGTATGAAACACACTGTGGCTTGTTTTCAAAAACCCATAGAATAAGCTATTTTCTAAGCTTTGTACCACTTTAAAGACAGTCTATTTAATGTGTCTGAAGGCTATTTCATGTAATGTGAGTGTGGACTTTTATTTATTTATTTACAGTATTTATATTCCGCCCTTCTCACCCCGAAGGCGACTCAGGGCGGATTACAATGCACATATATATGGCAAACATTCAATGCCATCAGACAAACAACATAGAGTATAGACACACGCAGAGGCAATTTAACATTTCCAGCTTCATGAGGGTATGCTCGATTCCAGCCACAGGGGGAGCTGTTGCTTCACCATCCACTAGTGACACCAAGTACTGTACTTCCTAATTCCTTTCCTCGTGCTGCTGGCAGTTTTATGGTGTTGTAAATTAATTAAATTAGCCTCCCGCATAAAGAGTACCTAAATTTCCTAGTTGACAGATGCAACTGTCTTTCGAGCTGCTTGGGTAAACAGCAAGCTGGGCTATTTAATGGTCGGGGGCTTAACCCAACCCAGGCTTTGAACTCATGACCTCTCAGTCAGTAGTGATTTATTGCAGCTGGCTACTAACCAGCTGCGCCACAGCCTAGCGCAACTGGTTAGTAGCCAGACCTCAGCTTCATAATTGTGGAGGCCTCACAAAGCAAATGATGGTGCAGGCCTCATTCCACATTAATTGACAGCGAGGATAAAAAAAACCAGGCCCCATAGTTCTTTAACTACATGACATCTCTTATGACCCATTTCAGAGAACTGAAAAAAAAACACAAGTCCTCCATCAGAAATGTCAAGTGTTTTTTTTTTCTTGTTCATAATTTCAAAGCAAATAATGAATTCACTGTTACTGTTTAGGGTGAAACAAACGTTCAGAGGCAATTTAATGTCCTAGAATTGATGAAGAAATGGAATGAGAGCTCCAGCACCGAAGGTGGAGAAGCAAGCATTTCTGAAGGTGAACTAAATGGCTCATCATCCACTATCCAACAGGATGAAATCTGTGAAGGACAAAACAGTCCTGTTAGCAGCAATGGCAACTCAGATCATAATATTGACACAGAAACAGAAAGTGGGAGCAGCAAACCCTCAACACCAACAAAACAAGTAAAAGTTTACTGATACTTGCTCAATTAAATAAAGTAAATGAGATAATAGCATAGAATAGGGCTGATTGTCTTAGAGAAAATCAAACTTTGTGCATCACAGAGATTTCTTTCTGTTTTTCTTGTATTATGTATTATGTTTCAGACCAGTTTATTTGTATTTTTTTTCAGACTAGCAAGAAAAAACATACGAATGCTTTACAAAATGGGACATTTAAAAAGAAAAATTCATCTCCAAGATCAACTTGCAGTGTAAGCACATTTACAAAAAGATCCTCACCCCAACCCCTCCTCTTATGGTCAATTCAATTGTGTTGGCTTCCCTCCCCATTTCACCACCTTAGTAGTTATTAACTAGGATATACAGTAGAGTCTCGCTTATCCAACGTAAATGGGCCGGCAGAACGTTGGATAAGCGAATATGTTGGATAATAAGGAGAGATTAAGGAAAAGCCTATTAAACATTAAATTAGGTTATGATTTTACAAATTAAGCACCAAAACATGTTATACAACAAATTTGACAGAAAAAGTAGTTCAAAACACAGTAATGCTATGTAGTAATTACTGTATTTACGAATTTAGCACCAAAATATGATATATAGAAAACATTGACTACAAAAATGTGTTGGATAATCCAGAACGCTGGATAAGCGAGTGTTGGATAAGTGAGACTCTACTGCATACCCAGCATTGCCCAGGTTTGCATTTTCCTTGTGTCTATTTTCCTCCTTTTCTCTCATGCACCTTGTCCCTCCCTCCCTCCCTTCCTTCCTTCCTCTTCTTTCCCTTGTTTCTTCCCTCCCCTCCTCTCATCCCTTTATCCCTTTCCTTTGTTTTTTTTTCTGGCCTTTTCACAGTCTCTCAGAAAAAGGCACAGACACACACACCTAATATATAATTTTTCACTAAATTGTTTACTTCCTGATGGTGTGAATGTTCCAGCTATGGCCTTTGGGGCTGTGTTGTAGGCCTTATGGTACAATCCTTTTGCCTTCTGAGCATACACACATACCTATAGGCCAGTAGCTAATCCTTTCTATCTATATACTGCCATTTTTGACTCACCCCAAAACAAGATAGATTTTAAATTGAGTAATCAAGGGTATGTACGCCACGTTTGGTCCAGATCTATCAAGTGTTTTAGGAGCCTTTATGGTACAAACCAACATATTTTGACACACACACACACACACACACATATATATGGATCTGAAAAAAACCCCAGCTTGAATCATGTGGAAATATTTTTAAATTAGCTTCCTCAACTTGGTTCCCCAAATATATTGACATTGTTTTCTCCAGACAGTGTGAATCCCTCATTTTTTGATGAGAAAAAGTTCCACCATCTTGGCAAAATCTATATATATAAATGAGTGATGGCATCACGGCGACCGACAAAACAACAAAACTACAGGCCCCCCAACCTCGAAATTTGACAACACAACCCATTATCCATGCCTCTAGGTTGATACAACAAAAAGAAAAGAAAAAATAAAGTCCTAATTAGAGGGAAAGGAATAATTGTTTTTATCCAATTGCTACCAGTTAGAGGGCTAATCTCTGCCCACTTGGTCTCCTAGCAACCAACTCAGCCCAGGGGACAGGCAGACTTAGGCCTCAGGCCTCTTCCACATATTATCTAATTTGCACTGGATTATATGGCAGTGTAAACTCAAGGCCCTTCCACACAGCTATATAACCCATTTATAATCTTATATTATCTGCTTTGCACTGGATTATCTTGACTCCACACTACCATATAATCCACTTCAGTGTGTATTTTATACAGCTGTGAAGAAGGCCTCATATAATCTAGTTCTAAGCAGATAATATAAGATTATCAATATACAGTAGAGTCTCATTTATCCAACATAAACAGGCCGGCAGGATAAGTGACTATGTTGGATAATAAGAAGGGATTCAGAAAAAGCCGATTAAACATCAAATTAGGTAATCGTTATACAAATTAAGCACCAAAACATCATATTATACAATAAATTTGACAGAAAAAGTAGTTCCATGTGCAGTAATGCTATGTAGTAATTACAGTAGAGTCTCACCTATCCAACACTCGCTTATCCAACGTTCTGGATTATCCAAAGCATTTTTGTAGTCAATGTTTTCAACATATAGTGATATTTTGGTGCTAAATTCATAAATACAGTAATTACTACATAGTATTACTGCGTATTGAACTACTTTTTCTGCCACATTTGTTGTCTAACATGATGTTTTGGTGCATCATTTGTAAAATCATAACCTAATTAGATGTTTAATAGGCTTTTCCTTAATGCCTCCTTATTATCCAACATATTCGCTTATCCAACATTCTGCTGGCCCGTTTATGTTGGATAAGTGAGACTCCACTGTATTTACAAATTTACCACTAAAATATCACAATGAATTTAAAACACTGACTACAAAAACATTGATTACGAAAAGGCAGACTGCGTTGGATAATCCAGAACATTGTATAAGCGAATGTTGGCTAAGTGAGATTCTACTATAATATGAAATAATTACTGGGATAGAATAATGCAGAACAATATAATCTTTAAAACCAGGACAGTAAATAAAAAGCAACACTCTGAAAGCATGGAAATTGGAAATTCCACAAAGGAAACAATCAGGGCCAGCTAACACCTCCCAAGAAAGGATTCTTCCAGAAAGGAACCTGAGAAGGGAGTGAAGCACTGTGTATTACCAAAGTCATTATTACTATCATTACTATTATTACTATTATTGTGTTGCAGTCAACTGTGAAAATGAATACAATCTGGCTCCAAGTATTCAAAAACACTAAAATCAGAATATATAAAAATTACTGTGGTATAATAAAACAGAACAATACAATCTCTAAAATCAGAACACTAAAGAACAACACTCTGAAAACAGGGGAATTCCACACAAGAAACAATCAGGGCCAGCTAACACCTCCCAACAAAGTATTCCCATCAAAGTCTGGCAAATCCTCTGTTTTCTGAGAGCCACAGACAGTAGAAGCACATAAAATATCGCAAAGAACATTCTGAAAACAAGGGAATTCCAGACAGGAAACAATCAGGACCAGCTAACACCTCCCAACAAAAAATTCACTCAGGGAAGAAACAGCCAGGCTTTAAAGCTGCAAGGTCATTACATCCTAATCATTTTCCCTAATTGCAGCATTCATACTTGCCTCCAACAGACAAAAAAACAAACAAAAAACAATCAGAAATATTGTATATTCACAACCTTTAGGAAATAATATCCCCTGATGGCGCAGCGTGTTAAAGCGCTGAGCTGCTGAACTTCTGGACCGAAAGGCTGCAGGTTTGAATTGGGGGAGCGGAGAGAGCCCCCACTGTTAGCCCCAGCTTCTGCCAACCCAGAAGTTCGAAAACATGCAAATGTGAGTGCATCAATAGGTACTGCTCTGGCGGGAAGGTAAC
Organism: Anolis carolinensis; assembly: GCF_035594765.1. NCBI lineage: Eukaryota > Metazoa > Chordata > Lepidosauria > Squamata > Anolidae > Anolis > Anolis carolinensis. Next base: position 273,670,151 of record NC_085841.1, on the reverse strand, counting down.
GCTGCTCCATGCAGTCATCCCACATGACCTTGGAGGAGTTTATAGACAATGCCGGCTCTTCAGCTTAGAAATGGAGATGAGCATCAATCCCCAGAGTCAGACATGACTGGACTTAATGTCATGGGAAAACGTTTACCCTTTACCTTAACTACCACCAATTCCTCAATACTTTATTTCCCATACCACCATACTTCGCCACAGCAACGCGTGGCCAGGCACAGCTAGTAAACTATATAAAGTGCGTGACAAATACTCCTGATTTGTATCCCACATAGATGAACACCAAAGCCTTTTTCACTCCCACACCTTAACTAATATGTTCAATACACTATTGTTTGTTTGTACTCATGAGGTCTGTTGTTTGTTCTAAAGATACAGAGTGGTGGATCTGGGCCATTGTCTCCAGGATCAATCACAAAACGGAGTCTGGATAATCAAGAGAAGAAAATGGAAATGGAAAAATCTTCATTTTTGAGTCAGGGATCATCTGGCAAAAGTACATCAAAACCAATTGTCCCTAGTGGCCTGAACAAAACAAAAAAGAAATCTTAAGGAGAAACCAGATTGCAGTTCTTATGAAGTCACTATTGTTGGTGCCAAAATATGGCAAATGTATTGAAAGGACGAATGTAGTCTAAATTCTAATTATTTTTGTTTTGAGACTTATCATCATTAGGTGCAATAGCCTCACAATAGTGCTGTTAAAAGTGTGAATTCCTAACCTATATGAGGGTATCCACTAATAGTATTCTTTTCAGAGCACAGAAGTGTGTCAAAATCTGGTTTTTATTTATTGTAGGCTAGTATGCATCATTTGGGCAAACAACTAGTTTCTTTGAATGCATTGCTGTGTTTTGTTGAAGGTTTCCTAGTATTGTCACAAAGATTTGTGAGAGGAGGAAATGAAAAGCTAAATCTTTGATGGCTAGATGATGTGTGCTTTTGTGTCTTTGTGTTTTAATAACTGTGCATTTTGCACTTCTAAGAATTTGTTAGGAGTTTGCTTATAAATTTGTAGACATTATAACCCACCTACTAAAGCCAAGTGAATCTTTTTTCTGATATTTTAATATAATAGTTTGTTCAAAGAATTTATTTTAAATATTTTAGATATTATTAGGTATTTTCTTGCTGCTAAAAGTTGTGCATGCTTAAATTAACCAGAGCTTAGAGAAATTATTTTCACATACTAGTTCATCTTCATTTGTAAATGAAAGCTAAATTGTGTTGCGAATGAAAAGTTAAATGTTGATGTCATGTGATTTCATTTAGAAATAATGCCTTCTTTCTTTAAAATTCTGCTTTCACATTATGCTTGGAGGAATACACAATTTGACTGTGAATTATCTAGGCTGTTAGGCTAAATATTTCTATAGTGGTTTGATCCATTTGGTTCTTTCAAATATGTTTATATTGTTTTGAAAACTGTATAAATTCTGTCTTCATTCTTCCTGCAATGTCAAGCAGTCTTACCTATAAAGATAATCTGTTACCTCTGTGTTCCTGTGGCTTGTATGGTACAGATTGTATGGTTTTTCCCCTCCCCCTTTGGAGGTGACTGTGTCAGTGCTGAGTACCCATTGTGCCAATGACAGGCTGTGGAGAGATTTCTTCACCCTGGTGCCCACCAGTGTCATAATTAACAATATAACTTGTTACTTAGATGACTTTGCATTTAACAGTTTTTTAAGTAATGATACTTCAGATGTTCCAAATACAATTTCTATTTCTTAAATAATTCTGTATATACAGTTAAATTTTTTGACATTTGAATTATTTTAAATATGAATGGGTGATGGGAGATTGCCTCTGTCTATATGAAATAAATAGATCTATTCGTGTTAATTTCATATGAAAAATTAAGTGCTTTATTACAAGAATATAATGTTTTCATTAAGCTGGAGAAAGAATTGTTCGTGTGACTGTGACAGAGCTAAATTTTGTAGCAATTTATGTTCAGAAGTACTTCTCTTGAACTTACACTGCCATCCTGCGATCCACATTCAGGCTATTCTCAACAAAGCCTCATTCTGGATACTGGATCTGACAGTTTCTCTAGTTTGATATAAAACAGGTAGAGTCTCTTAGAAAGTCCATCCAGCTTTCTGATTCTCCTGACAGAAGCACAATAGGTCCTTTTTGTCCTAAAAGAGCAGATCTAGTTAGCTATTAACTCTCAGCGCTAGTTCTTTCCCTTTAGTTGAGACAGTTGCTTGAAGGGTATGTCAGGACTTGCTCTATTAGAGCGGCAGAGGCATCATTAGCCAACCTCAGGTCAGTCCTACCTGATCACAGTACTTGCTTAGCTGCAAGCCGACTATATAGTGTTAAGGGTGACTTCATTTTGTGTTCAAATAAGTCCTTGGGTATTGTAAATGGAATTTTGTATGAGCCAAGCTGACATATATGATGCCCTCTCTCTTTTTGTACCATAGGCCTGTGAATGTGTAGAGTTTTATGTAAATGGAGCACATCGGTAAATTTCCCTCGTAAGTAGGGAGATTTATTTACTTACTGTGAGTGTGCAAACAATTGCTTGAAGGATCCAATAACACATTCAATAATGCACTGCTTCCAGCATCCTGCTTTTAGCTCGCCATCGAAGATGGTCTCCCTTTACAATGACTATAGTCTTGGTGTACAAGTTAGGAAGTCCAAGTTCAAATTCCCACTTAGCTCTGAAGCTGACTGGGGTGGCCTTTGCATGTCACTTTATGTCCCTTGTCTCAAAGGTTGTTGTTGCAGGGTCTTGGGGTGGAAGCTTGAAACCAGCTCAGCTTTTGTCCCTAAAAAGTTTTTTTTCAATCCCAGGACACTTTCATATTGTAATGGCATCTTGCCTATGCTAATGCTAGTATAAGTGGCTTGTCAGGAACACCACTGGGAAAACGGAAGGAAAGTGCCTGATCTGACAAAGCCTTAATCAACAGCAGCCCGATCCTTTAAAAATGCAATACGATTTCATTTCTTCAGCCTATCTACATGAAAATTTGATAGATACAATCACCTTGAAGAATGTTTCAAATATTAATGCTATGTAGAGACACAACAGAGAACCTTTCTACTTATGTAAAAAGGGGCTGTGAATAGCACAAGTAGTTTGCACATGCAGTAGTTTTGTTCTACACTAAGATTTTATTAATGGATATTAGATCTAGTTAAAGGAAGAATTGAAGCTGAGTTTTATAAAGTTGCTTCTGTGTGAGAGAGTGTGTATGTATAAATGCATGTATGCATCTACATGTAGAAGAGGCCACTGGAATATTTCTTGCTTGTCTCTGGACGTATGTCTGCATATGTAAATTTTTGAAACAGATGTGATTGTGAAAATATCAAACTGATTATTGATGGTGTCCATCACCTCTGATTCCCCAGAGTCAATAGCAGTCGTGTCCTAGGACTGAATTTTGTACATTCTGTAGTGCTTCCATTATAACTCGCCAGTTGTTGAAAAGCCTGTGCTCTGTTAAGCTATGCTTTGAATTTGGTACTGGATGTGTCTGGACAGAAGAAAGGTATGTGTGAATATGTTAACATTCTTTCTCTGCCAATGTACAGAAAGTAGTGTTGTTTAAAATGTCAGTTCTAAAAGTTTCTGCAGATTTTCCTCTGGCTAATACTGACAATTGCAGATACATATTTTGCTACATATCCATACAGGCTTTTGCATCAGCAATTTGTCAGGTGGAGAACAATAAGGTTCTGCTACTGAATGGTTATAAGGAGGATAGAGATTTACTCAGAAGGCTATGTGACATTGCAATGGAGGCATGGAGACTACTACTTCACATGTGGTCCAAAAAGATAATGTTTTACATGGGTATTGCAACTTATATACCTGTGTTTGCCTGCTGCTGAAATAAGCAGCCCCTTCATCTCTACTGCTGCATCATGGTATCCTTTGATAAGGGCATTAGGTTCCTTCTACTTACTTTTAAGCAGAAAATGCCTTTCTGCAAACTGGTCCATATCACTATTGTGTATATATGCTTGAAAACTCTGAACAGGTAATTATTGTGGTTCTATATAACCATTTCTTCCCACTAATGTGCTTTCTATTTAAGAAAGCAAAAATTGCATCTGTAGAACAGCTAAAAAAAACATGTCTGGAGAACATCCATTCTTGAATAGCAGAGTGATCTACAGTATTCACAAAATATTAGATAGTGCATTTGGCCCAAAAAATAAAGGTTCTGGGTCTTGCTGTTTTGCAATGATTAGATTTTGACTTCTCTTTGACTAATAGAAATGTGAATGAATTTTCTATTTCCTTAATTAGCTCAATTAGAAGACCGTAATAGTTAACTTCATCAAAGTTTTTGTCATTGCATGTCATTTCTATTCCTTTCCTGGACACCTTATCAAGACTTAATTTCATAGGACCCAGGCCCAAGTCTCACAGCCACTGGAATTGTGGCATCAAATCCAGTTGTTACCATACTAGAAAAAATGAAATCAAAACTGGTGGTGTGAATTTAGAATTATATTGGATTCCCATTGTATCACACCTAACTGCATTTGGCATGCTTTTAAACCATGCTAAATTCCATGCATTAAGGCATGGTAAAAGACAGATCACTGCCTTCAACTGTTGCAATGTCAGAAGTTTAGATAAGAGAGAAAAATGTTGAAAAGGACCAGGTTATATAGGAGAAGCTCTTCTGAGAGTGTCCCTTTCCAAGTTTTAAGAAATCTTCGTAAAAGCTAGAGCATTCACAAATTGATCTAAAAAGTATGGACTCAGCCCCGTCATGGCTAAAGTGAACGGATTTTGCCTACCATTTGTTGTGATTTCTTTATGTTTATCATGCTATCTGATCTGTGCACTGAATGATAAAAACCTAAATAACAAAATTCTTTAGCAGAAATCCCAAATGGAGTCCCCATCTAAAAAACAACAACATATCATTTCATGTAAAAATAGTTGGCCTTGGAGGGTATTGTTTTTGACGATGTGTGATGTAAATAAGCTCTTTCAGAAATTGATTCATACTATCTTTTCTGCATCTCTATTAAAATTCCATCAGAAATTTTTATAAAATGTGTTTGAATATTTCAGACTCCTATATGAAAGAAGAGAAGCTTAATGAAAATGTTTCTTAAAAAATCATCTTGCATGTTGATGTTATGAAATAACACTGTACAGCATAACTTATTTGTATGCTTGTAATCTACTAAAGGACTAGAAAGGCACTGTGCAAATTTCAAGGCCTCCTAAGCTTTGAGTCAATTGATAAATAAAAGATTTTTGGGGGGTGGGGGGGGGGAGGGAGCCTACCATCTGCCTTTCTTTATATAGCTAGTTTGCTAACTGCTGATAACAATGAGAGATGAACAGATTAGTTGCAAACTAAATTACATATATTCCTGTGCCCTTAATGTAGGGAATGTATCAGGAATGTAGTAGAAAGTTCTTCGCATTTAAGCATGGAGCTGTTTTGAAGAAAAAAGAAGATGGAACACAGCACTTCACAATCAAAGAAAAAAAGAAAAGATGTGCAGGTGAAGGACAGAAAGCAAACCTGGTAGCACAAGGGTTGCTTCTCTTTGATATAATCGATGGGGGAAAAATGGGCTTCCTTGTAACTAGAGTAAAGAAAGGTTAGGATGAGCTGTTTCAAAGCCACAAAAGGACTTTAATCTTTCCCTTTCTTACCTTTTTAGTGAATGTTGGTACATCTTAAAGGTGCCTAATTGATGTCTCTGGTTCCAGAAATCCTTTGTTTGTTATTGTGACCTCTAGATTGGACTTCTGTAATGTGCTGTGCTTGGGCTAACTTTAAGCCAGCACCAGAACACCTTTGCTCAGTTTCTGTCATTGGCTTCCAAAGACACACACACACACACACATTCTAGAAGAAATTCAAAGTGTTGACTATGACTTTTGCCCTAAGGGTTTTTTCCCTTTTTTATTTTTTTTAAAAGCCTTGCCTTGCACCTTAATAGGAATTAAGCTTGGTCGAGCTGATCTTTTTAACAGACTAAACATCTTATCTTTTAGAAAATATGAATAGGCCCTTTTCTATGGAGAGCTTACCCATGTGGAACTTTCTGGCTGCCATTTCAACTGGATAGGAACATGTTATATGTCATTTATTTAGACCAATTTGTATTCTTTATTTTAATCAGTTCTCATTTTTTTGCTATGCATTTGTTACACTTGTACTGAATGTGTCTAGTATAAATCAGGATAGCAGCATCCCAGGGATTGTGTTGAGCTAGAGTGCTACAAAGAAAGATGAAAAATTCCAGAACTTCCACAGCATATAATTTGAGAAACTAATTGTATGGAAAGTGAACTTTTTTCTATGAATGAATGAATTAATTATTGTTTTGAATACTCGAGAAATAATAATGTATTGTTTAAAGTTCTTTCAATGGGAACTTTTAGAAAAATAGCCTGCATACTTGCAGCACAAAAAGTCAATTGCCTCTCAGGGTGATAGGATAATGTCCAGGTGCTTGGACTCAAGATCAGAGCCAGCAAAAGTTACTTTTCTGGACTGCATCTCCCAAGTTTTCCAAGCCAGCATCATAGTTATACTGTTGGGGAAGATTGGGGATTGCAGTCCAAAAATGTAGCTCTGCTCAGAATCGTGTCACTTCAAGCCTAAGAACTGCACAACAACTGAACTTCAAAAGTTTATGGTTCATGTATATTATGTACGGCCAGATTCCAGACATGTTCCCTGTTTCAGTCAGGCAGCAAAAAGAGGAGATTTATGAAGCTGGGAACACATGTTTGCCAGGATTTATTCTTGCAGACTTTTAAACCCCGTTCTTCCACTTTATCCACCATTTGTGTAAGTGCCCCATTAGCTGTAAAGATACCATTGATCTTCATACTTTCATGATTTTTTATGAATTTTAATGCAAGCTGGAGACTTTTCCTTCCCAAATCATGAAAGTATAAAGATCAGTGACATCTAAGATTTTAATCAAAACTGGAGAAAATATATTATGCCCTTCTAGAGACATAAATACATAAAATCCCAAATAATGGAAGGGTTGTAAATTCCTACAGAGGTAGATAAATAAAATGGGATTTCAGAACAGCAAGTCATTTTAACCTTCAGCATGCCCACTTTTCCTTTTTTGTTGGAGATACTAGCCTTTACAGGCTTTCATGAATGGCTGCTCTTAGCTCTAGTTGATTAACCTTACATAAACACATCTATAGATAAAGTCCACAAAGTACTGCAGTGTTTACAATGCATATCTTGGGCATGATTCTTACTGGACCATTTCTGCCCTCCAAATTCCATTATATAGATGACGATATATGTGTTTCTAACAATTGTGAAATCAAAGTCTTGCCTATTTTTTCTAGCATTGTCTCATTCTTTATAATGAATTAGAGACTCATAAATGCATCTTTGAAAATAAATATGATTGCTAAAATGGTTTTAAATCTGCTTGTTGTCTATTTCAAAGAAAAAAAATCTTGCATATTTAGTATTTCTGAATTCAAAGACCCTGAAATTACAAAGACATCAAATTTGATTTGCATTAAAAAACATGGCAGGGAATATCCTCCTATCCAAATTTGAAAAAGAAAACCAGCATTTAGGGACCGAAAAGGCGAAAATATCAACTTGCATATTGCATCTTGCCATATGCGAGCATCTCCCATAGGATCTGCTCTGCAGCATTCTTAATTAACTTGTACTCAGTCCCCGTAAGGAGTTGTAGACATTCCCTATGAATAGAAAATAAAATAAAACAAATCACTACGGCACTGGTATTACTTCATTTCATGTTTAATTCGAATTGAAGTGCTGCTATATCTTGAGTACTATATTGTGGGAGAAATCCAAAGTTTAGAAATGCATCCAGGTACATACTGTAATCTAGACTTCAGTCAAGCGCACAGTTATATGGGAGAAAGCTCTGATGAACACTGTGGGACTTAATTTGGGATTTGTTGTATCGCCAAAAAGAAAAGCTGAGCATAGATGAATGCACACTCTGTACTTTAAGAATGTTAATTTCTATAAACACAATAAAATACTCATCAAAAAGTTATGGTCAGAAATACTCCAAAGAGAAGGTGGTTTATGACAGACAGGAATTTCTTGGATTAGATATTGCAGGCACAATTGCAAATACAGTTAGCCCTTTACATTTGCTGCGGTGCAGGACCCCACAAACATGGAAAAACCATGAATACAAACTTTTTTTAATTTGAAAGAACATCTCATTAGGAATCTTTAGGTTCTTCAGCACAACTCTGTGGTCAACTTTTAGCAGAGGTTGATGCATTGGAGGACTTAGATCAGGGGTCCCCAAACTAAGGCCCAGGGGCCGGATGCGGCCCATCGAAGCTATTTATCCGGCCCCCACAGCACAAGGGCAGAAGGGGGTCGGGCTAAATGACCCAAGGGGTCTCTTCTTCTCTTACAACCATTATTATTATTATTATTATTATTATTATTATTATTATTATTATTAACATTGAGGCTGGGTGGCCATCTGTCAAGGATGCTTTGCTTGTGCTTTTGGTGCACAGAGGCAGAAGGGGGTTGGATTAAATGGCCCAAGGGGTCTCTTCCAACCCTCTTTATTATTATTAATTTATTATTATTATTATTATTATTATTATTATTAACATTGAGGCTGGGTGGCCATCTGTCAGGGGCGCTTTGCTTGTGCTTTCGGTGCACAAAAGCAAAAGGGGACTGGACTCAATGGCCCAAAGGGTCTCTTCCAACCCTCTTTTTTATTATTGTTGTTGTTGTTGTTGTTATTCATTATTATTGCTCGGTGGCCAACTATAGTCCGGCCCTCCAACAGTTCGAAGGATTGTGAACTGGCCCCCTGTTTAAAAGGTTTGGGGACCCCTGACTTAGATATTCCTGGAGATGTCATATTAATAAATTGTTGAATAGAATCATAGAATAATAGAGTTGGAAGAGACCTCACGGGCCATCCAGTCCAACCCCCTGCCAAGAAGCAGGAAAATCTCATTCAAAGCACCCCCGACAGATGGCCATCCAGCCTCTGCTTAAAAGCCTCCAAAGAAGGAGCCTCCACCACAGCCCAGGGGAGAGAGTTGCACTGCTTAACAGCTCTCACAGTGAGGAAGTTCTTCCTGATGTTCAAGTGGAATCTCCTTTCCTGTAGTTTAAAACCATTGTTCCATGTCCTAGCAAACAAGCTTGCTCCCTTCTCCCTATGATTTCCCCTCACATATTTGTCACATATTTGTACATGGCTATCATGTCTCCTCTCAACCTTCTCTTCTGCAGGCTAAATATGCCCAGTTCTTTAAGCAGCTCCTCATAGGGCTTGTTCTCCAGATCTTTGATCATTTTAGTTGCCCTCCTCTGGACGCTTTCCAGCTTGTCAACATCTCCCTTCAATTGAGGTGCCCAGAATTGGACACAGTATTCCAGGTGTGGCCTGACCAAGGCAGAATAGAGGGGGAGCATGACTTCCCTGGATCTAGACACTATACCCCTATTTATACAGGGTAAAATCCCATTGGCTTTTTTCGCCGTCGCATCACATTGTAGGCTCATGTTTAACTTGTTGTCCATGAGGACTCCAAGGTCTTTTTCACACATACTGCTGTCGAGCCAGGCATCGTCCCCCATTCTGTATCTTTGCATTTCATTTTTTCTGCCGAAGTAAAGTATCTTGCATTTGTCCCTTTTGAACGTCATTTTGTTAATTTCGGCCCATCTCTCTAATCTGTTAAGATCGTTTTGAATTCTGCTCCTGTCTTCTGGAGTATTAGCTATCCCTCACAGTTTGGTGTTGTCTGCAAACTTGATGATCGTGCTTTCTAACCCTTCATCTAAGTCATTAATAAAGATGTTGAACAGAACTGCGCCCGGGACAGAACCCTGCAGCATTCCACTCGTCACTTCTTTCCAGGATGAAGAAGACGCATTGGTGAGCACCCTTTGGGTTCATTCGCTTAACTAATTACAGATCCACCTAACCATAGTTTTGTCTAGCCCACATTTGACTAGCTTGTTTGCCAGAAGGTCATGGGGGACTTCGTCGAAGGCCTTACTGAAATCCAGATAGGCTACATCCATGGCGTTCCCTGCGTCTACCCAGCTTGTAACTCTATCAAAAAAAGAGATCAGATTAGTCTGGCATGATTTGTTTTTTGGTAAATCCGTGTTGACTATTAGCAATGACTGCATTTTTTTCTAAGTGTTTTCAGACCACTTCCTTAATGATCTTTTCCAGAATCTTGCCTGGTATTGACGTGAGGCTGACAGGACGGTAATTGTTTGGGTCTTCCTTTTTTTCCCTTCTTGAAGATAGGGACCACATTCGCCCTCCTCCAATCTGCTGGGACTTCTCCTATTCTCCAAGAACTCTAAAAATGATTGCCAGTGGTTCCGAAATAACTTCTGCTAGTTCCTTCAATACTCTTGGGTGTAGTTGATCCGGCCCTGGAGACTTGAATTCATTTAGAACGGCCAGGTGTTCTTGGACAACTTGTTTCCCTATTTGGGGTTGGATTTCCCCAAATCCTTCATCCACTCCATGTTGCTGAGGTTGAGGCTGGCTTTTTTTTTGTGAGAAGACTGAGGCAAAAAAGGCATTAAATAGTTCTGTCTTTTCCCTATCCCCTGTCAGAATTTCCCCATCTTCTCCTCACAGAGGCCCTATCGCCTACTTGTTCTTCCTTTTCCTACCGACATAAGCAAAGAAGCCCTTTTTATTGTTTTTAATGTCTCTGGCAAGCCTGAGATCATTTTGCGCTTTAGCCTTGTGAACCATTTCCCTACAGGAGTTGGCTATTTGTATGAATTCTTATTTGGTGATTTCTCCCTTTTTCCACTTGTGCATGTCTTTTTTGAATAATCAAATCTACAAAATTTAAACCTGCAATTTTGGTGCTAATTGTAATTCCAAAGAGAAAAGTGGTAGGAATATAAGGAAAAGGGAATTTCTGCATAAGGAGTTTTTGGCTGTTTTGAGATTTAAAGTTAGCCTGTATGATAGAAGGGATAAATCACCAAGGAAAAGTACAAATAAGTCACCATTTCCAGAAAGAAAATGAAGAAAACAAAAACAAAGGAGCAATAGGTCCCCTGAATGGAAAAGATTAAAAAATACTGATGAGTTCCATAGACAAGGGCCCATCTACACTGCCATATAAAATCTAAATCATCTGCTTTGAACTGGATTATATGGCAGTGTAGATTTAGATAGTCCAATTCAGAGCAGATAATCTGGATTATATGGCAGTGCAGAAGGGGCCTAAGTGGAACTACTCAGTATCTAGTCTTTTCCCAAGAGAACAACAGTTCACAACCTGATCAGAATAAAATAAGAGATTCAGTACAACCCTTATATCTGTGGGAGATACATTCCCAGACTTTGCATGGATACATGTTGATAATAGCAAACTATTATTTTCAATGGGACAAATAAGGAACGTCCCGAGAAAAGGGTGTAGCTTGTACAGGAGGTCCTAAGTCAAGAACTGAAAATGTGGCTAAGTGAAACCATGACTATTGGCACCGTGAATAATGGGTGCCGTACCATACAATGTGGAGCAGCAGCCCAAGAAAGGTAAATATATGATATGGGAATACCTAAATATTTTAAATGAATTTGAGGTCTCCAGGGTCAAATGAACAGTACATTCAAGAATACAAAAGAACTTGCAGATGTACTCTCAGCCTCTGTAATCTTTGAGAATTCTTGGAAAACCAGTGAAGTCTCTGCAGACATATTTTGAATGGAGATCACCACATGCTCCAAAGTGGCAATCCTGAGTTACTTTTTACTTTAACTGATAAATTGACCCTTAGAAGGATTTTGCCCCTACTTTAAAATAGGACATATGGTATAAAATATGTGGTATATAATGCTGCTGCAGTATTTATCCTGTAGACATGGATTCAATAATATAATCAAGATTCAGGTGTATATATGACCATGAGAGTATGGGAGAAGATTTCATCTCTTCACGGTTTATGTGTTTTGCAAATGGTTTCACAGATGCATAAAAGGGTATATTAGATTGCATTACTGGCCAATATTACCAAAGCTCTACGAATAGTTTCTACACGGCATGGAAAGTGAATCAAAGATACAGTGACAACTTTCCACTGTAGTTTCTTCTTCTGGGAGAGATATCACATGTACCCCTCTTTATGCTCATGTGAACTGCTTTGCCATTTCAGTGACTATGCACAGAGCTAATCCTGTACAGCCTACTTCTGGAATTGCCCCCCCCCCCCTTTGATAAATTTTGGATGAATATATTGGAGAAAGTTTTGCAAATGGTTTCACAGATGCATAAAAGGGTATATTAGATTGCATTACTGGCCAATATTACCAAAGCTCTACGAATAGTTTCTACACGGCATGGAAAGTGAATCAAAGATACAGTGACAACTTTCCACTGTAGTTTCTTCTTCTGGGAGAGATATCACATGTACCCCTCTTTATGCTCATGTGAACTGCTTTGCCATTTCAGTGACTATGCACAGAGCTAATCCTGTACAGCCTACTTCTGGAATTGCCCCCCCCCCCCTTTGATAAATTTTGGATGAATATATTGGAGAAAGATTCGCAAAACAAGGTTCTCTATGCATAGATATATACACATGATAAGCTTCTGCATATGAAGAGTGGTTCGCTTGCTATTCTTCGTTAACAACTATTGTTGTCCTGGCCATACTTGGATATTGCTTGGCCACACATTTGTGAAATGTTTGAGAGTATGGAAATGTGAATACTCTATACAAACCTTGTACTCTTATTTATTTCTTGCAGGAGTTACACACTTTACAAGACATTATAACCATGCTAGTTTGTATTTTTCACCTTTTCTTCCAGGATAGTTCTTACTGGTAAATATAGTTGTTACTGTTTGTTTGTTCAGTCGCTTCCAACTCTTCGTGACCTCATGGATCAGCCCATGCCAGAGCTCCCTGTTGGCCGTCGCCACCCCCAGCTCCTTCAAAGTCAAGCCAGTCACTTCAAGGATATGATCCAAGATCTCTATCAATACCTAAAACTGGAAAATAATGAACTCTATATTTTGTCTATACTTGGGCCAGAAGCATACTATAGAATTGCACTCAAGGACCCACAAAAACTTCTGGAGAAGGATTTTTTTTTTTTGGAATGTGGATAAGTGAAATCATGTATATTGAATCCATCGATAAGGGGCCATACTGTATTGTCCTGTTCTCTCTCTCTGAGGTTGCTCAAAGGAAAATCAGCAATGTGAAGACTAAATCTCCCATTCATTTAAAGGTCCCATTTTTCAGTTACTTTAAACATGTTGCGAGTGCATTATGTGTTTGCAACAAGCATAATAAGCATATATCCATGCAATATGGAAATAGTTTCCCTATAGGAATCACTCATTTTAAAAATATCACTTCTCATTCTAGGCCTCTTTGCATTGAGAATATTTCAAATTGTACTAAAAAGATTCACTTTAACATAATACCAATTAGTATTTTCATTATAGGAAAATTTAAGTACTCATTAAGAATGGAAAAGTGATCTACAGCCTCTAATTCAATATTAATGCACTTGATGGGTGATGTTAACGGCATGGGAAAGAATGCCGCTGTCCATATGCTTACATCAGAAAAAGAGGGTATTTCTGTCACTTAATATAATTTCATGGCTAAGAAGTGGCCTTTTTATTGCTCTTAATGAGGAGCAATCCCATCAAATTCAAAGGCAACAACATGCAGGGCATTTCTCCATCTCAAAGAATAAAAGACATTAGTTGTGATCATGGAGAAAGAGGTTTTTAATGCAATGGAAGGACTAGAGCTGCCTTATTACAGTTAAGTGCAATCTCCACAGGAGAGGAATAAAAAAGAGTTACAAGAATTATTGTTGTTGTGTGCCTTCAAGTCATTTCTGAATTATGGTGACATAAAGATGACCCTATCATGGGCTTTTCTTGGTAAGATTCATTCAGAGGGAGTTGCCTTTGCATTCCTTTGAGGCTGAGAAAGATGGCTTGACAAGGTAGGTTTCTATGACCAGGTGGGGCTTGGCCCCTAGTTTCCAGAATTATAATCATATGTGCAAATATGGTTGGGAGTAAAGCAAATGAACAAAGAAAGAAATACAAGAATTATAGGCCGGGCTTTTCAAAGGAGCCTGATGGAACACACTGTTTAAGTCAAAGAAATTGGACTGTTTGAAAATCACATCCAGCTAGGGTGGAGTAAACTAACTATCATCTGTCTATCTATCTATCTATCTATCTATCTATCTATCTATCTATCTATCTATCTATGTATCTATCTATCATCTATGTATCTATCTATGGGGAAACTGTGTTTATTAGTGTAATTCCATTTTATTTGGTGATATTCCAAATGAGAAACTATTTCCACAAAACTGCTATAAAATTAAAGCCTGGCAAGAAGTATGAGCCATCTGGGCTATTTTTGTAGCAGAAGAGGCAAGATTCTCCATGTGAAATGTTTTGTAGGACAATGGACATCCCGAAAATGTAACTATATGATTACTTTGTCCCAAATGAGACCAGCAAGAGAAAGGCTATCTAGAGCAGTGGTTCTCAGCCTGTGGGTCCCCAGATGTTTTGGCCTTCAATTCCCAGAAATCCTAACAGCTGGTAAACTGGCTGAAATTTCTGGGAGTTGTAGGCCAAAACATCTGGGGACCCACAGGTTGACAACCACTAGTCTAGAGACTGAAGGCATTTCCAGTTCTAACCCATTCAAGCTCTGACAATTCTTTGCTGTGGTTTAGAGTTGAGCTGAATTTTCCTCCCCAGGTTTGGGGAGAAAAATTGCAAAAGACTGAGGTTCTTTGGAGTTTTGATGAGTAGAGGTAGCTTTCCTAACTTAGAATCATGATGTGATTTCTCCTTTTGTTAATTTAAAAATGAAAAGTAAATTGAGAATTAGAAGTAAATTAAAAACTTCAGGCCACTCAAGCAGCTTCTGTCACCTTGTGACAGAAATTACGCTATACTTTTTTCTCCCTCCACCCCACTTAATTTAGCTGTTGTACTACATTTTAAAATACAGCTGACCCTCCACATTTGTGGGTTTGATGTGACTATTAATATATTCTCTTTAGGAATCTCTTGGTCCTCCAGTGGGACTTTGTGGTCAACCTCTGGCAGAATTGCACACAGAGGGCCATACTGGCTGTTGACCAGGCTGAGCTAATATACCTCTCTTCCAGTACAGCAGACTTAGACACCTCTCAATAGAACAGAGACTACTCAGAAGAAGAAAGGCTTTTGAACTGAGGAATTATCTCACCTGAGAGACAGTCCTTATATTGCCAAAGTGGGAAAAACCATCTGAAAGAGAAATATTGTACTCAGAAAGACAAAGAAGGCATGAGTTTTTCAACTACATGATTAGAAATAGTCTATTGGATCTGGAAGAGGATATTGCTGCTTTGTGAGTGTGTGTGAGCAAACTGATGTTGCCATCTGTTGTCTTCCTTTTCTTTTCATCTTACAATGGGTAGTAGCTAATGATGGTTTTGTCCTAGGCTGAAAATTAGCTTTAAATTGTAAATAGGCAGTTATAGCCACAATGCTTGGCTTCAATAACCATTTAAAAAATAACTCCTTACATTTCTGTTACCTGGAAATAATTAGAATGTAGTTTTAATTTACTTTAACAAAGCCTGAATGACACAGACTGTTGTGCTGTGGTACAAAACGTATTTGCTTGCCTACCTTATGATTGTCTCAATATACATAACAGAGCATGAAGGAACATTTCAACCAAGTGATATGTTTCTTTTCCCATTTGTATGTCTGGAGCTTTAAATGTAATTAAAAGTATATAGTGATGTTAGAAAAGGAGTGAAGTTATGAATTGTTAGGCTATAATAATAATGTATAGGCCGTTCCCAAGTTAGGAACAAGATAGATTCTGTTGGTTTGTTCTTAAGTTGAATTTGTATGTAAGTTGGAACAGGTACATTTTAAAGTTAATTCCAGCCATATATATAAATTTTGAACAGCATAGTTAACACCCCTGCAATATTTGTTTTGTTGTCTGTCCCCTGTTCAAAAGATTTTACCTCACTTTCTGTCCCTGTGATAATTGGATTTTGAAACATTTGGCTTGTTGTGAAAACAAGGATTCGCGAGAAAGCTTCGTCTGAGACACCGTTTCCCCATGATAACTCTTTCAGAAGTGAAATTCCCTTCATAGGGGTAGATTTCTCTCACTTCCTATTGTCTCACCCCATTCTTAACTATGAGTCATTTGTAAGTCAGGTGTTTGTAACTTCCCTAATCTTATATCTCAGCACTTTTATGAAACATTGAGTGCTCAAAGATACTTCAAAACAGAATGAAATTTGGTGGAGAGAACTGCAGTGGGTGGAAGAAATTGGTGGAACTTAGCTCCATGAACTTCAGCAGACAACAGCACTTTCCACTGGGCAAAGCTCCATAGTGGTGCCATTGGCAATCCTTGCCTCTTGTACCCAATCTTCTAACTTGCTGGACAAAACTATGATGAAAAAGTGACTGCGTAAGGAGCATATTTTATTTAGATGAAAACACTGCTATTATACACTAAGATACATTGTTCCTCCACTTTTGCGGTTTTGGCTTTTGTAGAATTTATTATTCATGGATATAATTAAAAAGTCTTTCTCGGAAGCTCTGGGCTCTCTAGTGTGACTTTGTGGCCAACATCTTCCAGTCAAGCTGGAGGACCTAGAGGTTTCTAGAGAGAACACCTCTCTAGAAATCTTTGTGTCTTCCAATGTGATGGAAGACCTAGACATTCCTGGAGAGAGGTGCTCTCAGGTAAAAAATTAGCAGTTTCTTTATTTATGGTTTTTCACTTTCATGGGGATATTGTGTCCCTAATCCCAGAAAATGTGGAAGACTGACTGTACTTACTTGGATGATACTGTCATTTGCTTGCCAGTAATATGGCTGTCTCATGAAAAAAGAAGGGAAAAAAGGGCAAAGTAACTCTTTCAATCAATATGGTAGGAAAGATAGTACTGAACATGACAAGGAATGCAAATCATTAAAAAGTGGGAATGGCTTGGTCAATAGATAAGCATGTCTGGGGGAAAACACACTTGAAAAATAATTAAACTTTTCAGTGAATTACTGCTTAGCTTGAAAATTTCTCTTTGCATCTACCATTCGCTTTTTTCTTTACCTGCTAGGGACATTGTAGAACAGTGAGGTGCCAACCTCAGCTTGTAAAAATTACATGAAACACATTTTCTTTAAGTTGTGTTTGAACTTGTCTAACCATAAAGGTATTCTCTCAGCAAAGACACCTTGGGGGAAACATCTGAAAAGAACAGGGGAAAAAACCCTAAAGTTGAATGGTTGAACTAAAGATTATCCATGCTCTCCAAAGGTTTCATTAGAGGGGCTCCCGTACTGTGTTTCCAGAAGCTTATTTCCAATTATTGAATCTGAAAATGTGTGCGCATGGCTGTTAGCTACTACATGGCATTAATTTCTGTAAAAGCTCTTAGTTCACATATTCTCACAATAATGATTTAGTGCTTCATCACATGATTTTTATGTGATTTTTGATTTTCATCTAAGTTTGGATTGGAGTGAGATCACTGTATACCAAAAGGGATTATTTCCAGTTTCTTTGATGGGGTTTGTTGCTCAAATACTATTTAAGCTTTCCACAGCCAAAGACATAAACTGGGAATTTATTTGTAGGCATCTGTGAAATGCTCACACCTAGAGTGCTTATAGCAGTGTAGTTCCTAAACTTTGGTCCTTCAGATACTTTGGACTTCAGCTCCCATAATTTCTTTAGACAAGCTGGCTGGGGCTTCTGGGAGTTGAAGTCCAAAAAAAAAAAAACTTGGAGGATCAAAATTCAGGAACCACAAAGTCCATCAAAAAGTCCACTCTTTTTACTTTTTTAACATAAAGCACCAGTTTCTACATTTGAGTGTTTCTAGGGATGTTCACACTTTAACATGGGACCTTCTAGAGCACTCTGACAGACAAAGGGAGAATTTATACCTTCTTTCAGCAAAATTGCTTCACAGCATAGTTGTCTCAGCAATGAGTGGGTTGTTACATGAAGGAAGTTCTGGGCACCTGCTCCCACAATGATCACAAAGGGACATCCGGCTCAAGATGCTGCAGAAATAGCATTGGGATATATGATTTTCACCCCAACATAAAGCATTTTGAAAAGACAAAGGTGACAAGTTATTTTCTTAAAGCAGAGAATTAAATACAAAGAGTTTCCTTAGGCTGGGCCTCTATATGTGTGTGTGTATGTGTGTGTGTGTGTGTATCTAACACCCCCCCCCACACACACACAATTACTGCAGACACAGACTGCAGCCAGGAAATCAGAAGACGTTAACTTCTTGGGAGGAGCACAATGACCATCCTCAATGAAATAGTGAAGAGTAGAAACATCACACTGGCAACAAAGGTCCGCATAGTTAAAGCAATGGTATTCCCCATAGTAACCTATGGATGCGAGAGCTGGGCTTTAAGAAAGGCTTAGCGAAGGAAGACAGATGCTTTTGAACTGTGGTGTTGGAGGAAAATTCTGGGAGTACCTTGGACCTCAAGAAGATCAAACCAGTAAATACTCCAGTAAATAATGCCCGACTGCTCATTGGAGGGAAGGATATTAGAGGCAATGCTGAAGTACTTTGGCACATCATAAGAAGACAGGAAAGCTTGGAGAAGATAAGGATGCTGGGGGGAAAGGAAGGAAAAAGGAAGAGGGGCCGACCAAGGGCAAGATGGATGGATGGTATCCTTGAAGTGACTGGCTTGACCTTGAAGGAGCCGGGGGTGGTGACCGCCGACAGCGAGCTCTGGTGTGGGCTGGTCCATGAGGTCATGAAGAGTTGGAAGCGATTGAACAAATAAACAACAACAAAATGCAGTATAACTTCATTGCTTAAGCATTTTCATTTTGCTTCCTGGTTTTGTTTCCCCAAATAACAACTGGAGCTACAAGTATTTGTAATAATCATTAAGATGACGCACCTGTGCTATATTAGTGAATAAACCAAAACAGGGATTATTAAACAAAGCTCTGAAAACTGCTGAGCATGCAGTCATGGATTGGAAGGAATGTTGCTTAATGTATCTAAAATTTACTTTTTGGCACCTGATTAGGAATCTTTATAGCAATGAATTCAAGAAATGAATGATTTGCAGGAACTGGGAGTGGGGGTTGTGTGTGGGATTACACATGAAAATATTTGTACCGCATAATCTATATTTAACCCTGAGGAGGTGCCATTAAAAAGCAAAGCTAAATTAATGTTGCCTGAGGCAAGATTAACTTGTAATGCGTAGGCATGGCAGATTGCTAATGGACTAGTTAACATGAAAACCACCTTACTTAGCAAGATAGAAAACAATTTCTATCATGCTGTTGTTAGAGAAGGTCCTGGGAGTTTTAATCCTGGAAGAAGCACCTTTTAATGGAAGAATTAAATGACCCAGTGATGTTTTTATGAACCCTTAACATGGGCAAACCAGGCTCCCACTGAGGCCTACTGCCATCATAAGTAGAAAGGCTGAACATGAGGAAAATAAAGACAGGATAAAAGCTTTTGAGGACAAGTCTGTCCAATGAAAAGCATGGCTGTGTGACTAGTCTACATGGAGCCCAGATAAACAATGCTGAAGAAAAATGGGACAACCTTGCAATTTCCCCTTTCACTTCTTCCCACATTGACCAGAAGAGGAATGTTGCCCCGAAGAATTTCCTACAAATACTACCATCTTTGTGTATGTCTGTATATGAGAGAGAGAAGGAAAGAAAAAGCGCATTCTTTAAAATGATCCTAGAGTTAAGAAAATTGCAAAATTGTTGCTGGTTTGCCAGTGCACTTGATGTTGTCATTTTCAGTGGAAGCCACCTCTCCTCCTACTTCCCTCACCCATTAGAAAAGGCCCAGAAGAAAGAAAAAAAGCTATCATCAGTACTAATGGTGAGCCTCACACTAAAGTAATTGTTGAGAATTTCTCATTATTTTTGAGAAACGCTGTGAAATGGTCAAAGCATTTAAAACAGGATGGAGAAAACTGAGAGAAAGCAGAAGTTCTAAAAAGGTGCACTAATGACAATTTCATCAGAATTTCTCACACTTTCTGAGGATCCAGAGCTGTGAGTTGAATCTTCAAGACATCCTGCCATGAGAACCCTACAGACAGTATGTCCCAGAGAGACATAGCATGCCTCACTTCAGGTCACTATACTCCTCCAAGCTGGTCTGGCTAGGAGGTCTTCACTACATCTTCTCTGTGCCCCATTAGAGAAGTCTCAGAAGGCAGCATTTAACATAAAAGGAAAGATTATCATACTCTCCAACTGTTTCAATTTAGCAGGGAAAATCCTGATCAATCCTCTGTTATCCGACTTTTTCAGCTGCTTTTAACATGCCCGGTTTTGCTTTCCTCCCATTTCTCCTCTTTGTCCTCAGTTTGCATCAATTACTGCATAGTTCAAAGTGCTGAAGTAGTTCGCACTTCTGGAAACCATCTGGGGTCTGACAATCAATGACTTGGGGACTGGCACTGGCTCAGGGACCATCACTTGGAGTGGTTTTGGTCTAAAGTAGGGCTGCATAACCTGTGGCCCTTCAGGTGTTTGAGACCCCAACTCCCAGAAGCCCTAGCCAGCTTGTCCAATGGTCAAGAATGTTGGGAGCTGAAGTTCAAAACACCTGGAGGGCCAAAGATTGTGAAAGGTCTGGTCTAAAGCATATATAGAATCTGCTCTGTATGTTAAGCTATTCACATATTATTCATTATCTAACTTGAAACATACAGCACATGGTGCGATTTTACTACAGAAGCATTAAGCCCTCCTTCTTCTGAACATACCCTGGGCGGAAGCAGAGCATGTAAGTTATGAATTACAAGTAAACAGCACTTTAAAAACAACAGCGGCGGCAGTAACAACAAATGGTATCACTATTACTTTCCACCCACAATGAGCACTATTTACTTATTACCCCAAAACATTTGCTGGGGAAGTTATTCTGAAGGTTTATGTGGATTGTGACCATTAAAAAAATAATTAAGCAGTAATGAGTGATAAAATTGAATACTTTTAGAATAATGATCCATGAGAGATGTTAACAAGCCACTTTCAAAAAGTAATAATGAACAAGAAATTACTTGTAAGAAGTAACAAATTACATGGATAAAAAATAATGTCCCAAGCTGTGAATGGGTTACTGCCTGGGAATGTACAGAAATAGTTCTGAATCTTTTGAAGGGAGCAAGGAATAAAAATTATTTTAAAAACATCTGCCTTCGTGTGGCAGAAACCTCTGGAATGATCAGTGCAACAGCTGATGCTGAAGCTGTTCTTTGGGTGAAGCCACAACAAAAGTGCTTGAATGAATAAATTTGGCTGGTCTTAATGCAAAACTGGAATTAGCAATCCTTCATTTTTATGAAAACAGATGTCTGAAGAATATTTATGAAAATAGTAGCCAGAATCCTGTATGGTTTTTAGTAGTATGAACCTTGGACTATGACTCTGGAAACCAGGGTTCAATTCCCCAGGTGGCCAGGGAAACCTATTGGGTTATCTTGGCCGTGTCACGTTCTCAGCCCCAGTAAACCCTATGATAGGTTCATCTTAGGGTTGTCATAAGTTGGAAATGATTTGAAGGTACTCAAGTACATCAACAAGCACTGTGCTATGGTGCTATGCTATGGTGCTACACACTGAACTCCAGCATAACCCCAGATTCCCATTTATCAGATAGCTGCTGCTGCAATTGTACCCCTGGGGCTCAGGAAGCAGGAGTCCTGTTGCAATTCCCCTCATGCCAGTGATTATGTGGCACAAGGGGGTACGTGGGAATGACAGCCAGCTGAGTAACAGAGGAATGGATCCACATTGATTTCAGTGGCTGTTGCCCAGTAAATACAGATTTAGGGACTTTCATGGCCTCTACAGAGCTCCTAAACTAGGGCCAACATAGGAATCATACCTGCATAACTGCAGGTTATACATTTGTAACTGCCATATAGAACTCCCGCCCTCAATTTTAATAAACTAGAATTAATTCCATAATTGGAATGTTAACTTATATTGTACATACTTTGGTTAAAAAATCATACTTCTTGTAGTTATAAGAATTGATCTGGAAGAACCAATGAATAATATTTGCACGGTTTGCTATACATCAGCTGGCTTATACAAGGTTTCTCCTCCTCACCCCACAGCCTTTTAAAAGAATGGGGCAAGAGACAGGGAGGTGTTGCATTAGCAGGAATGAGCACAGCTGTGGTACACAGTATGCTTCCCCAGAACATGCATTTGCAAAGGCTGTGTGGGAATGCAGAGGGAATACTTGGTGTTAGTGTGAAAGCATGAAGCTAAGCTAGCAGCTCCAGGCTATGTTCTCTTCTCTGTGAACAAGGATAACTTAAATTAACGCTAATGGGTGTTAAGCACAAGGGAGAGACCAACATAACCCTTGGTGCACTTAGGGAAGCACAATTGAAAAATTTCCACAAGCATTTTAAGACCAGATCACAAAGAGCTTCTAAATCTCCCTGGTACTTCATATACAGAATTTCCATTCCTATGAGGCAGAATTGTTGGCAGACATCAATCCCTCTTGTGTTAGTTTCACATGGATCTCACTATATAGCAGATATTCACTTTGAGCTCCTTTTTATGGATGGGAGAAAAGGTCATTCAATAAAATAATGCAGAAACACATTATTGTACTTACTTGCCATACTGAGCATGAATAGGAAGCTTCTTTCCCAGGCAGGGCTGGCCCTGCTAATAGACATAATGATGTATCTGTATCAAGTGTTTAGGATATATTTTCCACGTTCCCCAAGCTGGCCTGCTGCCCAATTCTTGGGTGCAGTAGAGGAAGCTGCTCTGTAACTGCACCAAGTGTCAAGTACTGTTCTGGGAAGCTTTTCTAAACACTATGGGAGAATGGCTTGAGCTGTCCTGCTCCCAAATCAGTTTGAAGTTTGCAGTGCACGATAAAAGGATCAGTCCCAACCCCCTGCACTGAATGGCCTGAACCCTATTTGCCAAGAATGGGAAGTGCTCCAGTCCAGACTTTGTTGGCATTGCCATTGTCTATGTTGGCTGTGGTTTACATAGATTGCAGCCCAACAGCATCCAGAAGACCACATGATTTCCCCCCTTTCAGTCCCAACTAGAGTAGACCTAGTCAGGCAATGGGATTTGCCATTTAACAGCTGACTTACTGAATCTGTGCTAGTTGGGACTACTAATAGGAGTAGCACCAAAATATTTTATTCTTTGAATATACAGTAGAGTCTCACTAATCCAAGCCTCACTTATCCAAGCCTCTGGATAATCCAAGCCATTTTTGTAGTCAATGTTTTCAATATATTGTGATATTTTGGTGCTAAATTCGTAAATACAGTAATTACAACATAACATTACTGCGTATTGAACTACATTTTGTCAAATTTGTTGTATAACATGAAGTTTTGGTGCTTAATTTGTAAAATCATAACCTAATTAGATGTTTAATAGGCTTTTCCTTAATCCCTCCTTATTATCCAAGATATTCGCTTATCCAAGCTTCTGCCGGCCATTTAGCTTGGATAAGTGAGACTCTACTGTATTGGTAAAACTTGACCTATTTGTTTTCATGTATAGTTTGACCTTGATTGTCAGCCCCTGTGATATTTTTGTGTTAAGGTGTGAATGCCTGGCAACCTCTGCTTCCTTGTAGTGCACACCCCCCCCCCCCCAATAATACAATGTGCAGATGAAAGTATCTGGAACTTCAAAACACATATTGGTCTCCCTCAAACTAATATGCATCTGGGAGATAGGTATGCCATGATTCCTATCCTATGGCGGTCTGACACATGTATCCAGTGCCACCCAATCCAACTAGAAGATTGGGAGAAAATATGGAGAGTTAAATGAAAGTACTCCCGATTGCTAAAGATACAAGATGTTATTCTGCTGGTACTTAACCCCTCAGCGACTGGCAAAAATTTATAAGAATCAAAACAAAATGTCCTGGAAATGTGGAGACAAATTGGGGACCTTTTACCACTCTTGAAAAGATTTTGGAAAAAGATCCATGAACACTCACAAATTTTTTTAAAGATGAAGTCTGATTTAAAGCCGGAGTAGTATTTGTTAAACATAATGAACTTTGAGCTAGGGAAGAATAAAGACAAAATAGTCTATTATATAGCGGTAGCCGCAAGGACACTCTTAGCCCAGAAGTGGCGCAGTAGAGAAATTCCGTCCGTAGACACATGGATTATAAAAATAAGGGAGTACATGGATATGGACTCACTGTCATTTTTGTTACAAGAGCAATCTAGCACCAAAGTAAATATATACCTTACCATTTATAGTAATTTTGGAAAACTTACCCAACAAAGGCATATGGCAACATATAGTAAAGCATTGTAGGATAACGGAACTATATTAGCCAATCATAAAACAGCAGTCATTAAGCCACAATCGACAATTAACAAGCAAGCACCAAGTGAAAAGGATTCATGTTGTACCTTTCCCTTATACTTCAGATTGCCATTGTTATTAGTCGAATGTGCATGTTAGTTGATGGTAGGGTTAAATGTCCTGGTAGTACTTAAGCTGTTTTTCCTTGAGTTTCCTAAGAGCTTAATGACTATATAGCATATTCCTTGATCCAGAATACTTTTTCATTAGCATAGTTCTACCTTACTTTGGCCTTGTGGTCAAACTCTTATCTTTCCTTTTAAATGACAGCTTCTTTTATTTTGATTCATTAGTCTGTAATTAGCATTTCGGAAAATCAGGGACATATCCAGAGCTCATGAATCAGATGAACCATCTTTCTTGTTTCTTTTGAGTTTTGGTGGGTTGCAAGTAAACCAGCTCATGGATAGGAATGAATGATGCCTAGTTGCTGTAGGAGGGCTTTGTTTCTTGCCTGAAAGGAATGTTGGAAATTTATTGCCTGGCACCCCTTCAAAACAAGCCAACAAACAGACCTGGCACCTAGTGAAGCATCCTTGCTCTAACAAACCTTGTTTGCACAACTTATGGTAGGAAATGCTAGGCATAGAAGTCTATCAACATATGAACAACATATCAGTGGTTCTCAACCTTTGGGTCCCCAGATGTTTTGACCTTCAACTCCCAGAAATCCTAACAGCTGGCAAACTGGCTGGGATTTCTGGGAGTTGTAGGTCAAAACACCTGAGGACCCACAGGTTGAGAACCACTGGACTATATCAACAGCATGATTCCGATCTGTTCTCTAAAGGAGAATGTATTTCCTTAATGGAGGGCAAACAATGGTAGACAACTTATGATTGTTTTCAACCACATTTTGGTTGGCCCAGTGTGTTCACTTCCCAACCATGTATTTTGGAGGCTATTTAACTTAAATGAAGTTGATGGCAAGAACTCTTGTGTGTGCTGAAATTGCATTAAAATTGACATTCTGCAATTGACAAAAGTGCAGTCTAAAATAGCACCCAAAGCCATGAATGATTAATTACCTCTGAATAATATCTGCAGTTCCAAAATACCATTTTGCAATGTTACCTTAAAAATGAAAAAAGGAGAAAAAACCCATACTTATTCTCAAGGAGAATTTTAAAAGGATATCTGCCTCTCAAACTTTCTTTTGAAACCAGTGGGGGTTAATTAAAAACTAAATATGGAATCTACAAACACCCAGAAATTATTTACACTGTTGTTAATTTCTTCTTTAATATTCATAACTGTTTTCTGTTAATTAAGAAGAGAGGGAGAACATGAAGAAAGGCTTGGAACAAAAGCAGGCTGCATACAGATAAGGGGCTTGGTTCTCAAAGATCTGGACTATTGCAAGCTGCCAACACTGAGCTGGAAATTTATATGCAGCAAATGTGTGTCTTGTAGTTGCAAACTAGGCTCAATGTGTGCCTGAATCTCCTGATGGCTGCTTGTTAATATTATCATCAGTCGTGCCATTGCTCTTGTTCGCCAGCACGTTGTCTCTCCAATGGCTAACTTTCCAGGCTTTTGTGGCCAAGAGGCAGGAAGGTGGCACTGCACACAAATGCCTGGGGGGAGGAAGCCAAGGGAACTGGCACCTCTTCCAGAAGGCCAAGAAGGAAACCTTTGATTTTGTTTTGTGAATGTGTGTATGTATTGATTAATTTGCATATATGCACATATGAAATGGCTCATTACTTGACACTATGCGTGCTTCCAAAACACTACAGCAGTTTGAAACTGACCAAGTGGCACCTCTGATGGGAGCTCAGCCTCATTTCCTCTAGTGAGGTGCCTTCTACCCCCCAGAAGGGCAGGAATGTGAGCTGCAGAGCTACTACCTGTCCTACTTCTGTTCTGTGAAATTGTCTTCTCTCTTATCTAGTTCTGTTCATTAGCAGAGAGGAAATTCCCTTTCCCCTTCTAATGAAATAGCTAGAGGATCCTGTTTGGGTGGAAGGGAGTCTTGTTCTGCATCTTCAGCTCAATAAGAATGGAGAGATTGTCAAAATATATGGCTGTCTGAGGCAAAAGTTAAGATGTTGCTTCTTCCTTCCCTATACAGACCTATTTTTCTTGTTTTCACATTGGTGATGATTGAGAGCCTTTCCTCACATGACTAAAACACATGCCGTAATGGGTTAAAATAATCCACTTTGGCATGGGTTCTAGTCCACACCCCTTCCCACAACCCTGGGATTTCCCTACTCGGGTGGCTACATGCTATCCCGGTTGAATTTGGGATAGCATGAAGCCACCCCAAAGCCCCCGATTTACCCTCTAAAACTTACTTTAAAAGGTCCCTAGCAGCCATTAGTCTCTCCTCATGTCCTCCTGGCATGAGGAGCCCCCCCCCCCCCCCCGGTTTCCTCACATATCATTTTTTCACTCCAGGGGAGGCTTCATGGCTGCCAGGGACCTCCAGGAGTCCAAAGGGGTGGAGTGGCTGTGGAGATTGACCCCCAGGAAACACATGACACGTCCCAGGAGTCAGTCCTCACAGGTCCAATACCCATTAGACCTGGGCCTTTCAGGAAGGCCCAGATTTAATGAGGTATTTCATTAATATGGAATAAACCAGGGAAACCTTGGTTTATTCTGTATGAATTCACTTTTACTGGAGGTGTCATTTGGATGCCTTCAGTAAAAACTGAGTCAGGTCCCACATTTTGGGCTTGTTTGGATGGGCCCAGAGTCTTCGCCTCAGGGCAGGGGCATAGCGGAGGGTCATAGCTAGGCCATTTGGCCTGTATAGTTCTGACCTCCAACATCTTGCTGCAACTCCATTCTTATCCTTACTCTACGTTAAAGACCTAATTTATAGAAGGTTTGAAGGGGTCTGGGTGATGTCTGGGAGTCATAAAGGCCCCCAAGGGATGTATGGGGTCCACAAGCATCACAATTCTTATCCATGCTCTACTACTTTAGCAGAATTCCAGTCAGGATTTCATTAGAAAGTCTAGGTGAAGCATCCCACTTTGCCTGGCATCGTGATGAAAAGAGAGAGGCAGAGGGGCAAATCTGTCACCCCGCATGCAGCTCCCTTTCGGCGATGCTTTTCCCATCAGCATCACCATTCTGTAGAGGGCCTGTGCCCAATTTGGGGAGAAGCCTCCAATGATGCTTCCACACTGGTTGGGGGCTGGGACTCCACCGGAAGTCACACAGCGTTGTGTGATGTTCGGCTTGGGGTTCCGTCCCCAAGACAGGGTGAAAGCATCCTAGGATGCTAAATTTAACCCATCTGATGAGGCCCTCAGGTAGTGCAGTGGATAAGTGATGGAAAGTGGTTTCAGATAAAGAGAGCAGAAAAGTACACATTATTCATAGTTGCTATGGTTATTTTTCACCTTGCATTGGCTTTTAATGCTAATCTTGAAGGGGTGAGTATTCTTCTCTTACCTGGAAAGATGCTCATTTAGGATCCATGAATCGCTGCATCTAGATGCCACTTGGGGCCTTTCCATGTAGCCATATAACCCAGAATATCAAGGCAGAAAATTCCACATTATCTGAGTGTAGACTCCGATAACCCAGTTCAAAACAGATATTGTGGGATTTTGTGCCTTGATATTCTGGGAAGGGCCCTTAGTTATTTGAGTCAACACTGCCATATATAACAGTTCAAAGCAGAAAATGTGGGATTTTATTCAGCTGTGTGGAAGGGGACTTGGAAGCATGTTTGGAAGAAGAGTGAATCTGTTGTACTATTGTTTTGCACCACATTGCAAGTGAGAATTAAACCTGGTGCATAATCTTGCTTCTGTGATGAATTTCTACACAACTCTCTATATTTTTTAAAAAACTCTTTCAGCCTGACTGCAAGTTTTGTTGGCTAATGCAGAATAAACTTGAACTTTCTTTCAGTCTGCACCCTATGTTTGACGTCCCGCCCCCATCACTCCAATGAAACAATTGGAATATTTGATTTTATGTCATTCTCACTGTGAGTTCAATAGTGAGTGGAATGTCCTTTACAGAAATTAGAAGACTCTTTCTAAAGATGTCAAATGGTTTTAATTACATGAAAGCTAAAAAGCCTATCACTGCGGGGTATAATCATATATGTTCTATCAAATTTCTAGAAATGGAGTCTTCTCTAGGTATGAGATGAGAAAGAAATGGTTTTTAAAAAAACTACCATGGGTTTAATAGTAGAAGGTGCAAAGGAAGCGTGTGTGTGAAAATATTTTGACAAATTTCCAGAATGAATGAAAGAAAAGAGTTTAATGTGTATCCTTTTTGATGTTATTCCCAAGAAATTGTGTTGATAATTACATTAGATGCAGTGGGGAGGCTAAGGAATAGGGGAAGGGAGAGAAGGACTTGCCCAATAACCAGGGAACAGAAGTGGTGAACCACCCAGATCTTTCATTTTGTAGTCTAGAAAAGCTCTAACAAAGGCGAAGCCTATAAATAATAGTATCCCACTTTCAGAGCTGTAAAGGTGATTAAATTCCCAACCACATTATTGTTATTCTGGGATCCATTTAGGTGTACTTCTCAATTCCCTGGGATGCTGTCATTTTCTTTCACCTACTTTACACGTGGACTCGTGCTTTCAAGT
Source organism: Anolis carolinensis (assembly GCF_035594765.1). Classification (NCBI taxonomy): domain Eukaryota; kingdom Metazoa; phylum Chordata; class Lepidosauria; order Squamata; family Anolidae; genus Anolis; species Anolis carolinensis. Next base: position 273,641,138 of record NC_085841.1, on the reverse strand, counting down.
TGCCTGTCAATTTATGGTGACCCCATTAATCTTGTACAGTTTCTTAGACATAGTATAATACTCAGGGATGTTATGATGATTAGTGGGATGATAAATGTGAAGAAGTTTGGATATTGTAAGGTTGCAGTCCTCTACTTTCTTACTTCAGATGAGGTTCAATGGAACTAAGGCTTACATCTCAGTGTAGGATTGCACCATGTATTCATCTATGTCTGTCACCTGAGGCTGTGGCCAGCAGTCCCTTATCAGAGGCTGGGAATTAGGTAGGGGTCTTTTTAGTTATGGTAGTAGATTAGATCATGATATGTATTGTCGAAGGCTTTCATGTCTGTAATCACTTGGTTGCTGTGAGTTTTTTGGGCTGTATGGCCATCTTCTAGCAGCATTCTCTCCGAGTGTTTAGTCTGCATCTGTGACTGGCATCTTCAGAGGTAATGTTGAAACTCTGAAGATGCCAGCCTCAGATAGTGGCAAAATGTTAGGAGAGAAAGCAGCCAGAACATGGTCATACAGCCCAAAAAACTCACAGTAACCTTGACCATGATACATTCATCCAGTGGAGTTTCAGTTGTTCCCATCTGTTTGCTTTTTTCAACAGGCATTTGATTATTTTGAGTCCCTCCAGCATTTTTATTATAACTGCTTTTAAATGTTTGAATAATGGTTGATTCAAAAGTTCTTTTTAAAATGCTTTCTCTTTAAGTTGTTGTGTTTGAATTCTATAAATTGGAAGTGCTTTGGGGGCTTTGTGGATTGAAAGGCATGGGATAAATATTTGCATTCTGATCCTTTGTATGTTTTGAACTATATTACCGTATATAAGCTGACCCAAATATAAGCCGAGGCATCTAATTTTACCACAAAAAAACTGGGAAAACATTGACTCAAGTATGAGCCGAGGGTGGGAAATTTCAGAAATAAAAATAGATACCAAAAATTACATTAATTGAAGCATCAATAGGTTAAATGTTTTTTGAATATTTACATCAAGCTCAAACTTAAGATAAGACTGTCCAATTCTGATCCAATCATTATTCTCATCTTCAATGTAAATGTGCTTATGTATCCTTTTAATAATGATAGAGTAAAATAATACATGTAATAATAATAATAATAATAATAATAATAATAATAATAATAATAATAATAATAAATGCAGGAAAATAATACAAGTAATAATAAATAGAGTAGAATAATACATGTAATAATAATAATAAGATCAGAGTGAAATAATAAATGTATTAATAATAATAATAAAATAGAGTAAAATAAATGTAATAGTAGCAACAATAATAGAGTACAATAATAAATGTAATAATAATAGAGTAAAGTAATAAATGTAATAATAATAGAGTAAAATAATAAATGTAATAATACCAATAATTTTAGAGAAAAATAATAAATGTACCATATATTCTCGAGTATAAGCTGACCCAAATATAAGCCAACCAGGATCCTCACCCAAGTATAAGCCGAGGGGGGCTTTTTTAGTCCTAAAAAAAGGGCTGAAAAACTAGGCTTATACTCGAGTATATACAGTATATTTATTGTAATTTGCAAATCACATTGTCTCCTGGTTTTGGGGGAAGGGGTGTAAATCAAGTTTATAAAATAAATAACTATAAAATGAATCACTGGTTGACAAACTGCTTTTCATGGATGCAACAAATGTTCTATTTTGGCCCAGCTCCTTAAAAATCTAGTAGTAGAATAGAAGGCAAATGCCTAAGATATGGGACAGAAGCAACTCTATGATAAATCTGGTGGTCGTTAGTGGCTTCATTCTCAGTGGTGTGAGAATGAAGTCACTGGGTTTAAGAGGAAGATTTGAGTCTTCAGGCTGTGAAATCTATAGTGAGGACATGGTTCAATATCCTAGAGCAGTGGTTCTCAACCTGTGAGTCCCCAGGTGTTTTGGCCTACAACTCCCAGAAATCCCAGCCAGCTTACCAGCTGTTAGGATTTCTGGGAGTTGAAGGCCAAAACATCTGGGGACCCACAGGTTGAGAACCACTGTCTTAGAGGGTGCTTTTAAAGTTCAGACTATAATTCAGAGAAGATCTACTTCTCCACTGACAAGAAAACCACATGCTGATACTGGTTCAAAGCACATTGGACTGGCAGCAGTCTACCTCTTTTCAGAAAATGCATTGAGTCAAATTATTACATGAAAGTGGAAGTGAATGTGGATAACCTGGGGATAACCTGGTACAACATCTGTTGAGCCTGCTGAATTGGTGGCAGTTCAGGTGGTCAATTTATCCTTCTGGCCTTGCTCGAATCTTGTACCAATTTAGAATTAAAATTAGTATTTAAAAAGAGAGACTCAAGATGAGACAGAGACAAGAAAATGCAATATTGGAATTTGACTAGAAATGTGGTTTTTCCACATAATATGGGTTTCTAATTATCAACTAGCTGTTGTCTTGGTTCTCCTACTCTTTCAGGTGAGGCTGCAAGAGAAGGCATTGGTGGCTGCTCCTAAGTTCTAGAACTTCCATCCAAGTTAGGCTGGAGACCGGCTCCCTTCTTACTGTCCTTCATTTACATCAGATTAAGGGTTTTTGAAAATTCCAGTAGACTTTTAAGAACTGATTGTTTATATAAAAAGTGTGTTTTTAAAAATAGACTAATTCTGTATTCAATGTGTTTATTTCTTTTAAAAATATTTTAAGTTGTTTTTTTTAGTATTGTGGTTAGTCCAACTGAATTATATCAATGCTAACTTTGTGTATGTTTTAAATTTCTACTTGTTTTTATTTCCATTTGTTTCAGTCTTTTAAGTCCCTTTGAGATCCAGTTCTAGAAGAAATGGCAGGATATAAATACAAATAAAATAAGTATATTATCACACTTCTATTAACACCCCAAGCTTTTCTTTTATGATTCTGCAGCTGCTTCAGCTTCTGTGGCAAAGACAGTTTCCCATTTGTCCAGCAGATGTCTCTTTAGAATTACTTCTGGCAGTTGTTGGAGCTGCCAGAACTGCATAACCTTACTTTCAGCACAGAGTTGCAGTTGGGAAAAAGAGAAAAGAAGAATAAAAGTCAAGGGATAATCAAAAGTGTTTAGTGATAAAATCAGCTCTAAAACAAATAGAAGAAGTTAATAGGAATGTCAGTAGTCTACACTGGCTATTAACTATGCTTAATTAAGGGCCCTTCTACACTTATCTAAAACCCAGTAAGAAGCAGGTTAAAATAATACGCTTCCTCCTGGGTTTGAGTCCCCACCCCCTTCCACAACCCTGGGCTTCCCCTCTTTGGGTGGCTAGATGCCATCCCAGGTCAAACAAAGGTTGAACCAGGATGGCATCCAGCCCCCCCCCCCCAGCCCCTCATCCCCCCCCCCCCCAAACTTACCCGATGGGGCCTGCGGCAGTGCAGGTCCCTCCGGAAAGTCCTCCTGATGCATCAGAAAGTGGGAGAAGGGTTTTTTTTTTTTTGGTAATTAACGCCGGTGTTAATGGGGAGATCTAATATTCTAATTTAATATCTATGTCCTTGCTCTCTTCTTCTAACCATTCTAAATCCCTTTGACCTATAATCACTTCAATAATATAACTTAGTTGGTTTGCTTGCTATATGGTATAATTTTAAATTTGGTATTCCCAGATCGCCATTCTTTTGTATTTTATACCTTTTTTTGTTTATTCTAGCTCTTTTGTTTCCATTACAGGAGGTATTTATCATATTCGGACAATTTGTAATTTCTCCTACTGAGATTTTAATAGGTAACATCCTAAACAAAAAGTTTATTTTGGGTGGTATTTTCATTTTTATTAATGCTATCCTACCAAACCATTTATGTAGTTTTATAGAAAGGTTGCATAGCCTTTCTGAACAAACAAGTGTAGATACATAACTTGAGGTTACAAATCCATAAATGCAATACTGAATGCCAGCCAACATATACAGTCAGTCCTCCACATTAACTGGGGTTATGGACACAAGACCTCAATGAAAATGAAAAATTGCTCTTTTTAACTTGAGAGAACACCTTTCTAGGAATCTCAAGATTCTCTAGCATGACTCTATATGAACTTCTGCTGGAAGTCGGTGATAGAATTGCATTGGAAGACCTTGAGATTCCTAGAGAGGAATTCTTAGGTCCTTTGGCAGGACTCTATGATCAACTGCTGGCAGAAGTTTACCATAAAGTTGCAGTGTAGGACCTAGAAATTCCCAGAAAGAACGTTTTATTTAAATGTGTGAATAGTCAAATCCACAAAAATCAAATGTGCAAATGTCTCCACAAAAGTCAAATGGCTGATTGTATAAAACTCACAGAGAAACACTGTTCAGAAGGATAATTCAATTCTGGCAGAGGTGCTGGTGCCTGTTTTGTACTTGGGATAGTGAATAAATTCCAAGCTTTAGTCAAACCTCAAAGGAATAATCTAACGTGAAGAACTGATTTTGTGTGTGTTTTCAGCACCTTGGACAGTTCTTTTAAAGTCCAGACTAAAACTTGGAGCCAATCAACGGCCAGGCATAGGAATCAATACCCACCACTAGGTACACATACATGACTCCAGAGCAGTGGTTCTCAACGTGGGGTCCCCAGATGTTTTTGGCCTCCAACTCCCAGAAATCCTAAAAGCTGGTAAATTATATGGTTTAGTACGTACAGTTTGAAAAATATTTATCCTAATATGTATCCTAAAAATATGTACTAATATCCTAATAACATTAAATATTAAGATAGTTAATGTGAAATTACATACTATTTATTTATTTATTTATTTATTTATTTATTTATTTATTTATTTATTTTTACCCCACTTTTCTCTCACATTGGGACTCAAAGCAATGTACACTGGCTGGGATTTCTGGGAGCTGTAGGCCAAAGACATCTGGGGATCCTAGGTTGAGAACCACTGCTCCAGAGCAATCCTATGGGTTTTAGCCCTGCCCCCGTTTCCAAAACAATAACAAACAAACAAACAGCAACCTGATTTTTGTCTTGATCAGGTCTGGCAGGACAAAAGGAACAATAGGAAGTATGTTCAGATGTTCTCCCATTGCCCTGACAGGCAACTGTTAGTGCTAATTATCCCAGAGGAGCTATGCAGATGCAAGGCACAGCAAATGGGTTGGCAATATGTTGTTGTTGTTATATGCATTCAAGACATCTTTGACTTATGATGACTCTATCATTGGGCTGTCTAGGCCAGATTTATTAAGAGGTTGTTTGTCATTGCCTACCTTTGAGCATAGTCCACTGCTGGTCTCCCTTCCAAGTATTAAACAGGCTTGACCCTATTAGCTTTCAGGAGTGTCATCCCCCACCCTACCCTGTTAGGGATATTTGTGCAGAAAACGGCTTCTGTGGTTATACATCTCCTTGCTGGATAATAGTCACTGTGATGTAATTATTAAGTCTGAGATGAGGATTCAGGACACCTAAATCTCTACTTAACCATGCAGTTCTCAGTGGAGCCTTGGTCCAGTCTGCATTTCCAAACCTAGCCCACTTTACACGGCTGTTGTGTGGAAAATGGGCTGACACTTTTGTATACTTCCCTGAACAACTTGGGAGAAGAGCAGAATATAAATAACATAAAAGATCTTGATTTCTCCCCCAACTGCAAGACAAAATTTCTTTCTCCTCAATTCCAAAATGATAATTACCTTGAATATATGGAATTAGAAAATAACTTCCAATAAGTAATGGAAGTGGAATAAATTCTTTGCTTTATCAGATTTTTTTTGTTGTGTCTGACACATGTCTGATATATACATGTCTATCTTACTAATAGCACTTCACAGATTCAAGCAAATTATATTTTAGCTAAGAGGGGGAAAGTCTTTCTAATGGTGAACTTGCTGTTCAATTAAAATACTGCCCAGATTTCTCCTTCCCAAGAAAATATTTGCATTGAGTCCAGGACCTTGAAAACCCACTTGGTGTAAGTTTTACTGCTATACAATAAATCCATGAAAAGTTATTTACAGTGGCAGCGCTGACATAGCCCTACCACTTGTAATGGGAAGTGATGCTATAATTAAGATTGATGTCTCTGTGAAGACAATTGTAACTATTGAGATCTTGAGAATGCCTGGAAATGGAATTTCATTGATAGATCTTTAACCTGTGAGAAATAAATTACAAAGTGAACGAAAATCATATTAATTGAAAAAGCTGTAATGTCTGCAAATTAACTCTGGAGCATACAAAGAAGAGCTCTCCAGTAATACAAGTGAAATATAGATTGAAGGAAATCTTTCCAAGTTTTACATATCAATGCATATGTACAGAGAAGTAAGTCCCATTAGTTGCAGTGGAGTTGTGTAGGATGGCTCACTCACATAGCATGGTATAGCATGTGTTATCATTTATATTCTGTTGTGAAGAAGTGTATTTGTTTTACACTACAGTTTCCTAAATTTGCCCCATATTGTCTCCCTTGCGGAGGATTAATGCTCTTTGGAATTTCTTCCATATCTGCCCCACAAGTTTACTTTTTTAGCCTGGCCTGGTCTTCTATAAAAAGGTAAAGGTTTCTCCTGACGTTAAGTCCAGTCATGTCCAACTCTGGGGGTTGGTGCTCATCTTCATTTCTAAGCCGAAGAGCCAGCGTTGTCCATAGACACCTCCAAGGTCATGTGCCCGGCATGACTGCATGGAACGCCGTTACCTTCCTGTCGGAGCGGTACCTATTGATCTACTCACATTTGCATGTTTTCGTACTGCTAGGTTGGCAGAAGCTGGAGCTTAACAGTGGGCGCTCACCGCGCTCTCCAGATTTGAACCTGGGACCTTTCAGTCTGCAAGTTCAGCAGCTCAGCGCTTTAACACACTGAGCTACTGGAGGCTCAGTCTTCTATATATTCCCCAATTATCAACTAGTAATTTTAAGAATGTCGGTCTATTTAGACTAGACTCATTGAACCAGTGGTTGTCAACCTGTGGGTTTTCAGATGTTTTGGCCTTCAACTCCCAGAAATTCTAACAACTGGCAAAGTGGCTGGGATTTCTGGGAGTTGTAGGCCAAAACACCTGGGGATCCACAGGTTGAGAACTACTGCATTGAACCAATTGCTGGATGGTCAGTCAATACTGACCATCCCACTGATTCAATGGTTGTGCTCTAATTGTGATAGTTGTGATAAAGAATGACAATACAACCTCTTTATCCAAGGAATCAATATTAACGGTTTCACTTATCCAATCTCCAAAGCGTTTGTGAGCTTATCTAGGTGTGCTTTTATGGCATGCCTCCAATTTCAGCATGGAGTTTGATTTCATCCATTGTTACAGTTATGAACAAGGGAGTCTTGTAACATATGCCCCATGGACATGGAGGCCATATTAAGTCAGTGCCTGTGTAAAGACTGATAAAGGTTGGAGATGAGTTCCAGTGATCTGGAAGTGACCATATAGGTTGCTTCCATGTCAAGACAAGTGTTAAAATGAAGATAAATGAATGAAATAAAAGTAATTTAAGCACCACAGGTTATTGGTTTCATTCTGGATTTTAGTGGAAATATTCAAAGAGCTGTGCCGATTCACTCCCACTAAAAAGGAAGCTGTGAGCTGGCATGGGTCACCACAAGTGAAACCCCTTGGATATTGGGTTGGGAAGGGAGGTGGAGAGACTTTGGTACAGAAAATGCATATTGTAGTGAGCTAAAGCATATGATAAATTGCTGAAAATAACTTGTATGGAACACGGCAGATTATCAAATGAGTAGGTAAATCAGTTGTAAATGGTAATTGTTAGTGGTCTGGGGTTCATAAATTAGATTTATTCAGACATTTTCATTTTATCACTTATCTTTTTTAAGTTAAGTGTTACAACTTCTTTTTCTTTTAAATCACAGTTGTTTTCACTAGACTAGATCTATTCCCTACTTCAAATACCAGACTTCATTGACCAATGTACTTGGTGCCTCTAATATCTTGGCTAAAATCAAGAAACATATTAGTTACCCATGAGGTTACATTTCTGAGTAGGTTCTTTGACCACATGATTGCTTGGCTTTTAATTAAAAAATCTATTGTCAGCACATGTCGGCCTCCTCGCCTGCCTTTGGCCTCTCCTGTTCCCATTTGTTTTTTCTTTCTCTGCCTTCATGCAATGCTGTTCCTACTGACAGATAATCTTGCCAAAAGAAATCAATAGAGAAGTATTAATAATAATTAAACCGTTACATTGAGAGATCTTGCTCCCTTTCACATAGAATAACTTCTGTCTCAGGTTGTGCATAGAAGCAGTGTGGGTTTCCACTCAGAAGTGTTGAGGATATAATTTGTTGTTGTTATTGTTGTATTAGTTGTTTTCTCACTTGACAAAGATGGCCAGATGAAACAAGACTGAGAGTTAGGTCACAGAGGAGCAGTTGCTAGTTGCTTCCATTTTCAAAAAAGGAGGTTTTATTTATTTCTGCAGTTTTGCCTCACTGCTCCTCTATTGCTTCCTTTGGTGTCATTTTATGCCTCACCAGGATACCACACTCTCGGAATTTAATTTGATTTTGTTTTGCTAGTGTTCAGTTGTTTTTTGTGTGTGTCAACATCAGATCAATCCACTTGCCAGAATTCCCCCCAACTCACACATGTGAAATAAAAAAGCTCAAAATGTGGTCAGTTTCCCAGACTTTCTAAAAAGTAAGTGCCTGCAGTATGATTCCTATGTGCATGTAAACTGTGCAGCCCACAGTCTGTTGTGTGCTGTTTCATATACTTCTACATTTGAGGCAGTTGAGAAGGAGAGATATATACCATAGGCAGCTTCATTTGTTCCACAAATATATATGCATGCGGTTTTACACCACTGAAAGCCTGTTAACTTGTTAATTTAATGGTCCATTTAAATTATCTTTATTGTTTTAAATGTTTTAGAATATTTTACATTGATTTTATATGGAGGCATATAACATAAATCTCTTCTTATGTACCTTCAAGTTGTTTCTGATCTATGGTGACTGGTCTTGGGGATTTTCTTGGGAAGATTGTTCATAGGGGGCTTGCCATTACTTTCCTCTGAGACTGAGAGAGTGTGATTTCCTTATGGTCTTGGTCTCTAGAATAATAGTCCAGGGCTTGAACCTCTCTACCACCCTGGATCTCAAGGTACAGCTAGTGAATAATGAAAAGAAATGAAATGTAGACAACACACAATACCAGTCTTGAAGGTGTTAGGCAGGTGTCCTCAAATTAAGACCTGCAGGCTGAAAGCAACCCTCTAGGGTTGCCTTAAGTCTGAAATAACTTGAAGGCACGCAACAACAGCAATATGAATGACTCTCAAATCAGCCAAAAGCAGGCCCACACTTCCCACTGAAATATTGGTAATTTTATGTTGGTTAATTTTGTTCTTCATTTTAAATATTATATGGTTCTTTAATTTTTTTTTGCACTACAGATGAGATCTGTGCATTGTGCATATGAATTGGTTCATTTCCCCCCCAAACTGTAATATGCCCCCCTCAAACAGTCTGAGAGACTGTGACCGGCCCTCTGCTTAAATAATTTGAGGACTCCTGGTGTTGGGTATGTCATTCAAAGAGCTAAAGGTATTGAAACCTCAACCACTGAGGGGGTCACTTCTCCCTATGTATACTTGCCCAAGAACTGAGATCTGCTGGTGTCCCACTTGTGGGAGCATCACCTAACGATAAGGATGCTTCCCACTGGAAATCCATTTAACACCAAAACTTCTGGTCAAGTTAAAACCTGACTTTTTATTAAATGCTTTGAGTCATGATCTTGATTTTTTTTAAATGTACTGGAAAATGTTTTAAACTTTTCAATTGTTTTAACCTGATAATTTATTTAATAAATTTTTATCCTATTGTGATGAGTCTGATTTTATATGCTATTGTTTTAATCTCTTTACGTTGATTTCTTAAGTGCTTAATTGTATGCCACTTAGAGATATCATGATAGAGTATGATAAAGCATGGGACAGGAATATTTTTAATAAATAAGTAAATTACAAATATTTAAGTCAGTAAACAAATAACTTAACTGCGTTGAATCTATTTTGGGGGTAGGGTTCAGAGCCTTGTGTATTGTTTATGTTTGGGGGAGGGAAGCAGGAGTAACATTGTTGCAATTGTTACTGTTTGGTCTCAGAAATTCCCATTCATCTTTTGCAAACATTTACCAATAAATATTGACCTACCTTCTTTCAATTTCTGTTTCAGTCGAAGCATTTCAATTTGGCATGAATTGCTCTGATTAAACTTCACTGTCCCACTTTTTCAACTTCTTTTAAAATATTCCAGTTTTTCTCTCCTCCTCCCAATTTCTCCTTTTGTCCTCAGCTTACTTCAATTGCTGTCAACTGAAGTCAAAGTGCCAAAGTAGTTTGCACCCAGTTAATTCAGCAGAGGACAGAGGAATGTAAATGAGGGAAACAGGTATTGCTTGGGTGTTCTTACTTGATTACATTTTAATATTAGTTAGCCGTTTATGTCCCACTTTTAATCTAAAAATGTTGACAGGTATATGGGTGTACCGATGTGCACTTTGGCATTTGACCAATGCTATTCTGTTAACTCACTCAACACATTGATCTTTTTCACACATGTCATAGCTAATCTTTTATGGGCAATGTGCTGGTCCAGTTGCTTCTTTGCATATAGGAATGGCTAAATAAGCAAAACATGGACATGGTTTGTTTAGTGTGATGTACAGACCTGGTCTTCTGGTTTTTTCTTCCTAAACAAACCAGGAAACTAACTCTGTGGTTTATTTATTTATTTCGTACATTTGGATCCCATCCTTCTTACTCCTGGAGGGGGACTCAGGGCGGCCTCACAACTGGCAATCATTAGATGCCAATAACACAACAGTTATAAAACAATGACAATTAAAAAACCCAATCCATTATAAAAAACATCTATTTAAAATTACACAAATTCAAGTCATAATCCAGAGTCTGTCCATTATCAGTCACAGAAATCATTCTTCTTATTATCGCTGTGTCTGCTGCCTGAATGCCTGGTCCCACAACCATATTTTAAGTTTTTTTTTCCTGAAAGGACAAGAGGGAAGGGGGGGGGGCGTGACCTGATTTCATTATGGAGGGAGTTCCACAGATGGGAGGCCACCACTGAGAAGGCCCTGTCTCTTGTCCCCACCAATCGCACTTGTTTTAGGATCCTCTCTTTTATAAGCTATGGGATAGATGGGTCAAGGGGTGGTGGTGGAATAAATTCAATCATTATTTCCCCCAAAAAAAACCTATTGAATTAATGGGACTGACATGAGTGTTTACTTAATAAGTCTCATTCACTTGATAGGTGTACTCTAGTTGAGACTAATAATTAGGCTTAGTTCAAAGTATCCATCTAGACATAGATGTTAAAGTGAGCAAACTATGGAGAACAGTCAGTGGGTATTCAGCCAGTCACATTTGTATGATTCACAACCATACATGGGTGCATTTGCAAGCCTTTTATAATTCTGGGTTGTTTTATTTGTGATAGCCAAATGCATATTATGGGTCAGTTTCAGTAGCTCCCATGTCAGTGGGGCAATGAAATTGCTCTGGGTTTTATTCTGAATGGTAAAGAACTAAAACTACTTTGACAGTAGGGTCCAGCACCTTTGATAGATTATGTAAAATTAAGAGCAAAACCTGGAGTGGATTTATTGCCCCATTGGTGTGGAAGCCATCATCTGCCACTGGTGAGTTTACCATTTAAGTCATGAGATGTTGAGAAATCAAATGATAGATACAGATGTATGAATTGGATTTCAGGTTAGGGAACTGGGCTTTATCTGAACACAAGGCTGTTAATTCTGTGGCTAGCATATAGGTAAGGACTATTTTCTCCTTTCCTGAGTTCTTTGATTGTCTACCTCACTGGTTACATTTTTGTTCCTCAGATGTGTGAAGAGAACCTGTGTCCTTATTGTTTAATTGCAGATTTCTAACACAAATATTTAGTTTCAAATTAGGCCAGCCACCACCCCTCAACATGACTTTGTTTTAATTTAAGTGTGAATTTGTGGGATCCAAAGAACTACTTTCAGCACACCCAAGGCCTTGTGCACTCTCTCAGTGGGAATTTTGACATCTTTTCTTTCAAAGCTGACCGCTAAGCCATATCGCAAATTGCTTTTGAAACTCCTCCATTTCAAAACTAATTTGCTATAAAGCATGAAGGGCTGCTGTTTGAGAAACGCAACCTCTACATTTCCTTGGGCGTGTAGAACTATTTGCATAGTTCTTTGAATCATGGACAATATCTCCAGCTTGAAGGAAAATATGGGGACACTTTAATAGCTCTTCAGATTTTCTTTACAAAGAGCAAAATCAATTAGTTTAGAGAGGTCATTCTTTTAACTGAAAATGGCATTACTTCCCACCCCCAATTAAAATGGAAGAAAAGAACAGTAATCTCGCTGCTGCCATTTATTCTTGTTCAAGCCATTTTTATTGCAATAAGGATGGGGCTACCCTTGATGGCAGCATGAAACATAAGAAACACCATGTTTGATCAGAACCAAAGACATATCAACCCAGTATTGTGTTCCCACTGGGATCAATCAGATATCTGTGCCCAAAGCCGAAGCACAGAAAATGTTCTCCATGAGTTCTTTAGCAACACATATTGAAAGCTATATTGCTCCAATACTTCGGGCAATATATATATCATAACTTCTAGCCATCTGATAGCTTTGTCCATGAAAAATAGGCCTAATTCTCTTTTTAAGAGGCTAAGCTGGTTGCCATTTCTACTTCTGGTGATACTGTGCTTCACCTGTGACAGTGATTGGAAACCTGTGGCCGCCAGATGTGGTAGGATTTCAAGTCTGCTTAGCCAATCAGCCCCTTCCATGGTCAAGGGAAAGGAGTAATGTATCTGCCCTTGAGCTATGTGTTGCATAAAGAAATACTTTTATTTGTTTGTCCTGAATCTTATATTATTGAACTTCATGCCATTCAAGTCTGCACCACAAGAGTTCAGTATTCTTTGGACGAGCATCTGCCCAATTTCCAAAGCCCTATATGCAGGCATTCTTCAAGGGTTTCACATTATTATTATTATTTTTCTTCTTGAGTGTTAGAGGGAAATAAAAAGAAAATACGCCGGGGTGGGGAAAATCACAGAAATGGATTTGCTCATCAAAATTTGCCATTAGGTGAAGTTTTGATAGAATGCAATTTGTGTGACTCTAATGGTGGAAATTTTCTCCACTTTTAACTGTCTTGAACTTCAGAACCACATCTGTCATGCACTTTGCAAGTGTCTTTTGAAAGTTTATTTCCTTCTCAACTCTTGAGGTTTTTTACAAAGTAGGTTTATTTGACTGTGCAGCCTCCCATGCATCTTCAGAGCGTGGCTGTAATTTGAGCTATTAACCCACACATTCAGTTCCCCAATGAACAACCTTACTGTGTACACAGGTTCTAATGAGACGGTTACTCTGCGTGGCTCATGTGTTCTTTCACTTGCACAGCTACTGTACTTTCAGGCCTATTTACTGTAATTTCCCTTAAAACTTACTTTGCTCCAGAAGTGGGAATTCCAAAAAGAAAGAAAGAATGCAAATAATATAAGCAGAATAGTGAATGGGTAGTGAAAAGGAAAATAGCAACCTGGAAAAAGTAATGTCACACAAGAGCCCAACGAAAACCTGATTGCACAAGAAGAAATATGATTCCATGGAAGCGCAACCAAATGTCCATAAACTTGGAGAGAAAAAGCCTAAAATATTTTAATTGTCAGATTTAAATTAGTGCTTCCTTTATAGCAGGAGCGAGGAAACTGCAACATGACAAATATGCCCCACCAGGGTCTTTTTTTTTTTTGGTTTCAAGGCTTCTTCGAGCTCAAAATAATTTTGAAATGCTACCCCAAGTAATTTTCAACTCCCAATAATTCCTCAGGAGTTATAGAAAGCAATTTTGACATGTTTTGTTATTCCCTGGACTATTTAAAGTCAAATAGCACCTAAATCTAAAATGTAAAACATTGGAAAAGTTGTCCTTCAGTGTCCTCTGGGGTGGGCGGGGGCAATGTGACCCCCCACCTGCAAACAGCTGTTCACTCTGGATTTTTAGCAGAAGGGGTTCACAACTGTTTTCCCCAAATTTATTTATTTATTTAAAACATTTATATTCCACCCTTCTCACCCCAAAGATGAGGAAGGACATGGGGAGGACATAGAAGCATTTCTACCTTGCTTGGGATTTCAAAAAAAGGCTTTTCCTGGGTCTAAATTGGCCTTGGCCCACACAAAAAGCGGTGGAAAGAACTCATGCCTCCAGTATACATTTTTGAGCATTTCAGGGCATGTGGTCCATGGGTTGCAGGGGCGCTAGGGATGGCTGGTGGGTCAGTATTCCTTGAGAAGGAGAAGGCACAAGTGGCAGCATCTGCAAACAAGCACTGATATGTAGAGAGCTGGAGATACCTTTAGATCAACTATGGCAGGATTTTCCATCTTCTTTCTTCTTGACCTGAGTCAGAGACTGACAAAGTAGGAGCAGACACTGTAGAAAAACAAGAAGCAGTGTTGAATGGTCTCAAGACTGCCTTCTCTGGGTCTATAGAAAACTCCCAGAAATGTCACCTGGACTCCCCACAGTCTGGCATTTGTGGTATAGGAGTGGAAAGCGAAATATTGTGAGAAGAGGATCATGAGCTAGAGCCCGAGAAGGCTGGAGCCAGTGGCAGACTGGGAATCAAAGAAGCTTTAGAGGACTAGCTTTAGACAACCTATAGCTTGAAAGCAAAAACAGCAGGAGAAACAAGAGGGCTAGAGACTGAAGTAGTGAAGCAACCAGTCTTATGTTCTTGAGTTACTTATTTGAATAACTTGCCTCATTGCTTATCTTCTGCTTCTGTGAGTAAATGGGTTGGCAGGAATAGCTGCCTTTGTAAATTCTATGGATGCAGGTGAGACTTGGACTATATGTTTAAGAGCTAACAGGATCCTGTAGTCCTTAGATGCTATGGTGGTTTCATCTTTCTTCCAACCATTTCTCTTCCGGTCTATCATCAATAAATGTTATGGAAAGTCCTCAAGAAGCATAGCACAACAAGAAGCCCCAAATCTTTTTGTTCTTCCAAGTGAAGTTTGGCTAAGTAATATATCTCCGTATATGTAATATATCTCCTCCGGTGGCCTAGGGGATAAAAGCCTTGTGACTTGAAGGTTGGGTTGCTGACCTGAAGGCTGCCAGGTTCGAATCCCACCTGGGGAGAGCGCGGATGAGCTCCCTCTATCAGCTCCAGCTCCATGCGGGGACATGAGAGAAGCCTCCCACAAGGATGGTAAAACATCAAAACATCCGGGCGTCCCCTGGGCAACATCCTTGCAGACGGCCAATTCTCTCACTCCAGCAGCAACACGAAAAAAAAAGCCTAATAAGTTTTAGGAACTGTAGGGGGAAGCTTTCTCTTAGTTCCACCACAATCACGGGTGTATTTAGTGAGACTGTTAGGGTACTTGTTCCCAATGATCACTCGAAAGATCTTCCTTGAGTGAAGAAAAACACAAGATTTATTTGTAACCAGCTGGGATGCGGGGCCGATATCTCGGTAATATCTGTGTGTGTCTGGGCGGAAATCGCTTTCAGCGTTAGTACATTTCCATAAGTTTTGTTTTTGTCATGTTACACCAACAGATAAATAAAACTGTTACAATAGGTGCAGATACAAATTATTACCATAAATGGGAGTAACAGAACTAAACTGTAGCAGAAGCAGTTACACAGGAGCCGCCATTACTTACAAAACGTTTGTCACGTAGAACTAAACTGCCACATTGACAAAGGCATCATCTGGGTTACATTAAGCATTCTGCAAAGCAAGGAAAGCAAAGTAGAAAGACATGAAGGGAAAAGGCAGTGTGAGTGAGGAAAGAAGTCTTAAAGGGCCCTGACTCCTTTAAGACTAGGAGGGAGCCTTCTCAGTGGGCGCTTCCAGGGTTGCGGAACTCCCTCCCATAAGAAGTTTGGTTTAGTCCCTCTTTATTCTCTTTCCCCCAGCAGTCAAAGACTCTTTTATTTAGGTAGGCCTTTTGTTTTTAACTTTTTGGAATGGGAAGAGTTTTTAATGGGGTGTGTTGTGTTTGTAATGTTTTAGTATGTTTTAAATTGTAACAATGTTGTGTTTTTAATAGCATTGTTGTTTATATTTTTCTGACTTTTATACTACTAGCTTTTTAACTACCTGGCTTTCAATTGTAAGCCATATTAAGTTGATGGGAAGACGACAGGATAAAAATAACATAACAAATAAATGAATCACACTTGTATATGTTCTCTGTTCTAAAGTAAAGATAAAGGTTTCTCCTTGACATTAAGTCTAGTCGTGTCCAACTCTGGGGGGTGGTGCTCATCTCCATATCTAAGCCAAAGAGCCGGCATTATCCATAGACACCTCCTAGATCATGTGGCCAGCATGACTGCATGGAGTGCTGTTATCTTCCCGCAGAAGTGGTACCTATTGATCTACTCACATTTGCATGTTTTTGAACTGCTAGGTTGGCAGGAGCTGGGCTAACAGCAGGAGCTTACACCATTCCCCGAATTCGAAACACCAACCTTTCGGTCAGCAAGTTCAGCAGATCAGCAGTTTAATCTGCTGCACCACCAGGGAACCTATCTGTTCTAGATATTATAATAATAATAATAATAATAATAATAATAATAATAATAATAATAATAATAATATAAACTTTATTTATATTTATATTGATATATGCATGCCTTTCTGTTGTTGGGATAGCAACATGCTATTTAATGTGTTGCTTGCTTTGTTCTAACCTAAGTTCTGTTTAGGTCCAAATTATCCCAAAAAATCTGGAGAATAGACACACAGATACAGGCTGATGCCTTTCTATAAATACCATCAGACATGATGTACCATTTAATATACTTGGCCCACACACACCAGTTACACATGGATTTCTGGGTCCTGGAGAAGTATGCCTTACTTGGGCTGTAATTTAAAACAGCACTTTGGGGAAACCTGTCCACCATGAATTATCTTCTCTCTGAGAAGCTTCTACAGAACTGGTCTAAACACTCTCTCAAGAAAAAGATAGCCTCAGTCCAGGGAGAGTTCTGCTCAGATCTCATTGAAATTAATGGATTTAATTTAGTTGTGATCAAGTTCTATCACTGATTTAGAAGTTAAATACAACTGGCTCTAAGCTCACAAGGCCTGAAAACCGAAGAAAGAGTATGCCTGTAAGGAGACACTTAGGAAATGTGCACTCCTAGGATTCAAGTCACTGAAATAAGTCCTACCATTGGCAGTCAACGGCACCAGAGCAACGGACTGCAACAACTTCACGAGACGAATACAAACATAAAAGAGCTTTTGTGAAACCAAGTGATGTGTGTCTGCTGGTTGTTTAAATTACTTTGTCCTGGACTACTGCAGAGGTTGACCTATTCTGTTATCCAGGACTGTGAGTTGATAAAGAACTTCTTGGAGGATTATAGACCATGTGTTTTATTGGGCCATGTTATCTTTTAAAAGCATGCCTGCAGAATCCTCTAGGATGGATGGGGGACAATATTGAAGCCACTGAGATGTATCCGTTTCCATAAAGGAACTGTGATCACTGTAGCAGCATCACAGAAGCACCACTTTTGATCAGATACAGTACTTTGCAGTTTAGGTTTAAAAGTGTGGATTACTCTTAATTAACAATATGCCCTATAGGTACCGGGGGGGGGTGTATATTGAGGAAAAAGAGTTATTTATATATAGAAGAAAGAA
Source organism: Anolis carolinensis (assembly GCF_035594765.1). Lineage (NCBI taxonomy): Eukaryota > Metazoa > Chordata > Lepidosauria > Squamata > Anolidae > Anolis > Anolis carolinensis. The sequence continues at coordinate 273,623,436 of NC_085841.1, read as the reverse complement.
AAAAAATATCTTAAACCAGTGCAATTAAAAATGGTGTTCCCTGGCTCACAGTGCCTCATCCAAGTTCCTGGGAAGGAAACATAACAAAACAATTGTAGTCATTAAGCATAGATACAATGCTAATCACTGGCACATTGCAATAAAATAAAATAACATTGCAAAGTAAGGTAGGTAAAGGTTTTCTCCTGATATCGGGTCTAGTCGTGTCTAACTCTGGGGGTTGGTCCATCTCCATTTCTAAGCCAAAGAGCCGGCATTGTCCATAGGCACCTCCAAAGTCATGTGGCCGGCATGACTGCATGGAGCACCGTTACCTTTTGGCTGGAGTGGTACGTATCGATCTACTCACATTTGCATGTTTTCAAATTGCTAGGTTGGCAGAAGCTTGGGCTCCCTGGATTCAAACTGCATTTTTGAAATAGTAACAGTATACATTTCAAAAATGTGATTCAAGGTGGTTTACAACATGTTAAAACTTATCCCTGACAATTTTAATTGGAGGATTCTGAAAGTTGCAGCACAAAAAACTAATGATTCAAAGCGCTGTTCAGAATGACTCCCTCAATAAAGAATTAAAAAATTAAAATGATTAAAAATACAACCAATACAGGGAAGAACTGGCTGAGAATAAGGTAAGGATATAATTGGGGAGGGGGGACACACAGAGGAAATGGCATCCCTCTACCCCCCCCCCCCCCGGTCAAAAATTTCCTTCAGTTTGGGAAAAGAAAAGCAGTATGATATTAGCCACCTCATCACAGAAATCCTTGTTAAAGGAAAGAATGAGTTAAAAGAGAGATAATTTTTAGGGAAGGCAAATATATGAATTAGTTTGTTTATACACAACCTAAGGACAGATTCAATCAAGACAAGATAAATGCAGTTTTAGTAGTTAAAGAAAATGAGTTTGATTTAGAGTGAAATATGATGACCATGTAAGTAAAAGAAGCATATAAATTGTTTTTGAAACCTAGAGACAGAAGGCAAACCTGTAAAGGAGTATGTAATAAGGTGAGTTCAAAATGTTGGGTATAATGTCCACATGACTGTATAGGAAAAAACATAGTCCAAAGACATAAAAATTACTTTGTGCTGTAATCTAAAAGAAAACCAGTATAAGATGATATATATATGTAGATTATAATTCTCAAATAAGCTGCCGAAAATGTGCCAAATTGTTTCAAACCAATGCCGAGGATATCAAGACCATAAACAGTGGATTTGAAAGACAGTGCAAAGTTTCTGGACCATGATTTGTATGTTCAATCATCCATTATTTTTTTTTAAATAGTTGTTGTAACACTACCAGCAATGTTTTTGTTGATCATTATATATAAAGAAGTGGCTAGTAAATGTAGATTACTACTTCAATATATGACAACAGCAGCAAGAATATTGTTTTTTCAAAGTTGGAAATGGATTGGAGGATTGAAGAATTGATTGATAAAGTCCCTAAATTAGCATAAATTAATGTGGGTTCTGAAGGATGAGGCAGCTGAAGATTATTTGAAAGACTGGAAACCTTTATGGATTTTTTGAATAATAAGAAAATTATTGATATAATAATATGTGGCCATGCATACTATTAACTTTAAGTAGGATTATTTTGTTGTATCTTCAGAAGAAGAAGGATTATTATTATTTCCAGAATTTATACCCCGCCCTTCTCACCCGGGGGGACTCAGGGCGGCTTACACAGTTGGCAACATTTAATGCCAAGAACATAATAATAAAACAAAAACAGTACATATAATCAATTAAAACTATAAAAATACATCATTAAAATACATTATAAAAATTAAAACATATGTAAATTAGATCCATTTGTCTAAAAACCTCATGCTTCAGCCTTCAATCGGACCATGTCGACGTTATCATATTACTCGTTAAAAGCTTGTGCACACAGCCATGTTTTCACAGCCTTTCTGAAACCCAGAAGAGTTGGGGCTTGTCGGATATTTGTGGGGAGGGTGTTCCACAGCCGGGGAGCCACTACCGAGAAGGCCCTGTCCCTCGTTCCCACCAGCCGCGCCTGAGAGGCAGGTGGGACCGAGAGCAGGGCCTCTCCAGATGATCTTAGGGATCTAGCTGGCTCATATGAGGAGATACGTTCGGATAAGTAAATTGGGCCAGAACCGTTTAGGGCTTTATAGGTCAAGACCAGCACTTTGAATTGGGCTCGGTAGCATATCGGCAGCCAGTGGAGCTGGCTTAGCAGGGGGGTGGTACGCTCCCTGTATGCCACCCCAGTTATTAATCTGGCTGCCGCCCGTTGTACTAGTTGGAGCTTCCGAGCCATCTTCAAAGGCAACCCCATGTAGAGAGCGTTGCAGTAATCCAAACGAGCTGTAACCAGAGCGTGGACCACCGTGGCCAAGTCAGACCTCCCAAGGAACGGGCGCAGCTGGCGCACAAGTCTCAGTTGCGCGAATGCTCCCCTGGCCACCGCCGAGACCTGGGGCTCCAGGCTCAGCGATGAGTCCAGGAGAACACCCAGACTGCGAACCTGTGTCTTCAGGGGGAGTGCGACCCCGTCCAACACAGGCTGTAACCCTATTCCCTGTTCAGCCTTACGACTGACCAGGAGGACCTCTGTCTTGTCTGGATTCAATTTCAATTTGTTGGTCCTCATCCAGTCCGACACATCGGCCAGACACCGGTTCAGGACCTGAACAGCCTCCTTAGTGACAGGTGGAAAGGAGTGACAGAGCTGGACATCATCTGCATACAGATGACACCGAACCCCGAAACTCCGGATGATCTCTCCCAGCGGCTTCATGTATATGATACTTATTTTTTCTCTTTTCTTTTCATTACAGTTTTTAAGGGGGGAGGGGTTGTTACAGTACTATATATGTCTTTTTAAACCTTTTTTCTTCTTTTTGTTTCTTCATTTTTGATTGCATATTATTTTGATTTTAAATTAGATTGTTCGTGCTAAATGTTAATAAAAATATTAATCAGAATTTTTCCTTCACTTCCCAAGTTTTTAGTATTCCAGACACTGAAAAGTATGCAAATCTAAAAGTTAAAAATAGTTGATAACTATTTGCTGTGTTTGCATTCTCTTGGCAATGTTGTTTTCCTGATTTCTTTTGGTAACTAAATTGTATTTCTAAATGCTAAGGTACTGCAATGCTAGAAATTTGGAGACTAAAGGAAAAATTCATTGTGCAGTGCAGAATTTATATTTAGATGACCAACATCTTCAGTTTGCCACCCTCGTGTCTGCTGCACCTCTAAAGGGGTCAAACAAAAAATAGAGATCTTCGGCTAAATCTGGATGCCTGTTTGAAGAGAACATCTTCGCTGTTATCAGACATTCAAGGTTCATTCCCCGAAGAGGGCATTCTCAACTGAAAGGCCACAACCATAAATAGTCTGCATTGTTCACACTTACCATGGGTTCTCATGTATAAGCAATCTCTAATATAAATTGTGAGCAGGTTCTTTGGCCAAAATTATGAATTTTGATATGACCTGTGGATATGTCAAGGGGCATTCCATGGCGAGGGCAAAGCACCAATGTCATCTCAGGGCCCCCCCGCTACTATTTCCCCACCCAGGCATTCAAAAAGGCATTTTGCCATTCTACTCAGAGATGGGGATGGTTCCTTTGTTGATAAAAGTTAAGGTATAATATTAACTTTTATCAGAAAAGGAAGCAGACTGAATAGATTAGCAAAAGGCAAGAACGTAGTCCATCCCAGAAGAATCTAAAAGAAGCACTAGCCCCTTCTATTCACTCCTTTGAGGCCAAAGAGCTGCTGTCGCCACCACCATTTCCCCATCTGGTTACTTTAAAAGGCCAGAAGTGACATGGTGACAAAGAGAGAAACGGGGGGCGGGGTGTGTGTGTGTGGAGTTGATGCTTCTTTGAGGTTCTCTGGGGATGGATTAAGCTCTCTCCTTTTGCTGCTCTACTGAGAGAAGGTGATGGTTCCTTTTTTTGATAAGAGTTAAATCACAGTACTTATACTGATCCATGGACAAGTCAATCTAGGTTTTTGGACTGGGTTTTTTAAACTAAAATGTCTAGACTTAATTCATGAGTGTATATAGTACTATGTTTTTAATCTGCGGTAGAACATGGCAGATAAGAGGGGAGAATGGAAAGCAAAGCTTCTATGGTGTATTTAAGCAGTTTACTGGGCACCTCATCACACTAGAGTTTGGATCCACTTTAAATCCACTTTATGGAGGGGCCTTTACACAGCTCAGCCAGACAGGTCCTGGGCCTCACCAAATTGCAAACCCCAGAATTCTGCAGGAGGCAGAAACCGGATTTCAAGTGGATCCATGCTCTGGTGTGATGAGGCAGTCAGAGATGCCATGCAAAAACTAGAATAGCAGTATACTAGGAAAACTGAATCATATGGTAATTTTGTTTGACCCCAAAGGACAGAGTTACTATGTTGACCATCATATACAGGGATATCCTAGGTGGTCTTTCTTTGAAATATTGCACAACGTAGAAGAACTCCCACTACATTAGTATTTTCAATCAAGCACATTTCCTCCTCTGTCCTCCCAAAATGCATCCATTCAAAGTCACTTTCCTGTTTCATCCTGTTTACAAAAAGCAAATGTGAGATTTACCTCTGAAAATTCTGTGATAGTCTGAGTTGAAGGGAGAGGCTAAGATGGCTTTGCTGTGCAACACAGACTTAAACTCTCCAGACTTATTACAAAGAAATTCCATTAGCAATATTTAAATGCTAGCTTTAAAAGACACTCTATAATATGTGTGTTGGCGCTGATCAAGAATGCTATCTTTTAAAGATGAAAAAGTAATGTGTCTGTTAGTTAAACATAAAAGTGTCAAGCTGTGGTCAGTCTCTTGCCATCCCTAATGGGAGTGAGGCTGAAGGGAGAAAGGAAAGTGAGCATTAAAAAAGGTAACTGTACATGTGTACATTGAGATATTATTTGGTCTAGAACTCATACCACCAGACAGTTTGTGTGGATAATGAAACAAATTAAAAATGGCATTACATAGCTTGGAACTCCACTTGTAAGTAAAGTAAAATAAATCTAGAGAGTGTGTTTATTGTGGGGTAAATTACTTGTGTTTATGACCTTTCCCTTTTTATGCCAAAAGTGAACAAACAAAACCCCACGGACCTCAGAATCTTTACCTAGATTTAATTCCCACTGATTTCAATGATAGTTCTATGAGGTTTATTCCTGTGTCTGAATAGGACTGCAGCTTTAGATATTTCACAAATGAGATCAGATAAATATATTAGTTAAAATGCAGCTGCAATCATGGAAGGTCTTCCCATCCATTTGTATCATCCAGATTATATTAATCATTCTTTGTCCATCTGCCTATAAGACAAAATAAAAGAATTTGGTCACAAGAATCGGCACTTTATCTCACCCATGTGTTAAGTGCAGGGATGACTCCACTTGTGTCTGATGAGAGACAGAAAGCGAGACACTACCATAAGGAAATGGGGTTTTGAGTATTTAAAACTGCCTTCAGCTTGAGGAAGTGCCTAAAGCTCAGACTTTTCTTATAGTAGACCATTATAGAAAAAATGGATGGTGGTACAGAAAGACCTTTACCCTGATTCAACAGGCTCTTCTTGTGTTCTTACATTCTGTTGCCTGAATTTGCTTTGGAGGACATCAGGCGCTCATAAAAATTTGCTTCAAAAAGATACGAGAAATTATTCATTGCACAGAAATGACTTTTTCTTGCTGAGAAGTGAGCCTGGATGTTCTGAAAAGGGCAAACTCATTTACAACGTTAGTTATGATAAGTGGCTCCAGTCAAGCAGCTCAGGTTGGGAGGCTCCCAGCTGTTTGTGTGTGTTCCTCAGTGTGAGGGGGCGTAATGAGAGTTTCAAGAATTATTTAGAGGTTTTAACACCCTTCCTCTGTTTCACAGATTGAAACAGCAATTTTCGTGAAGAGATTTGTTAGTGTGAGTGGATCGTCTACTGATTTATTTAGCAACATGGCAAAAACAAAGTTCTTCATCTGCAATATAGTACAGCTTGACTATTACTATATTAATTACAAAATAGTTGAAATGGCATGATTCTTAATCTGAGGGTTAGTCTCTCATTTAATAAATACATTGGGGAACTGCATTTCCTAATTTATCAAGACTGCCAATATGCAGATCATAGAGATGGGCAAAGTGAGGTTAAGAGCAATGTTGTGGCAGAGATCCAAGCAATGAGAGATCAGTTCATCCAGATCTTAGTCGAAATTAAGGATGAAATGATAACTGAAAGAAGTGGGACAATCACTTACTCAGATGAGTATGACATGAAGATAATGGTGCATCAAGTACAAAAACCAGTGGGAAGAACAGCAATGTTAGAAGAAATTTTTCAGAGAAACAGAAAAAAAGAGGGCATCTAATGAACTCATTTACACCAGTGGAAGTAAGAGAAGGAAAGCTAAACTTGGGATTTGGTGGCATAAAGGAACGAGCAGATGAAGATGAAGAGGGAGCAGGCCTTTTCTATTGTTGCTCCCCGGATCTGGAATTCCCTTCTGGAGGTGATCCGGCAAGCACCCACCCTGGCTTCCTTCAAAAAGCTGCTTAAAACCTGGCTCTTCCGCTGCGCCTTTGGATAACTGAGCCCATAGCTATAGTAGTTGCACAGGCCATCTCTTTGACTTGAAACACTGCACTTTATTCCTCTGCCCCAAAGCATTTTAGAATATAACATTGCACTTTAGTTCTAGTGGCCCCTCCAGGCCATCCTGTCCTGGTCTTTTTTCTTCTTCTTCTCTGATTCATATGTTATTTGAGTGATTATATTGCTTCTGTTTCTGTGATTGTTTTAGGCAATTGTTATGTTGTTGTTTTTTAATTCTTATAGCGTTTTATAGTGTTTTCAGTGTTTTATTGTACAATGTTTTGTGCTGATTTTATATTGGAATCCACCCTAAGTCCCTTTCAGGAGAGAGGGCGGTATACAAATAAACTTTTGCTTACTTACTACTTACTAAAATGATTGCCCCTGCAAATCAAAAAGTCACAAGAGTTAACCAGGTTCCATTGTGTCATGTTGTTTTGTGTGGCAAAGCAATTTTGATGACCCTTGTGCAAAGCTGCCATAATAATTTGCACCACGGTCTGAATTAGAAGCCACTCACCCCTCTGTACCTCATGATTTCTCTTTTTCTCTTTGCCATTTATCTTCTACCTATTAATATCTATTGGTTTTATATGTTCTTTTAACTGGTGTTGTGTTCAGTCTATTGCTAAATTTAAGTCTGTTGTTACTCCCTGCCTCAGTCTATGGGGAAAAGCAGATAAGAAGATAGTTGTTGTGGCCATCATTGTGCTGATTGTGACTGTCATTGGCTTGGCTGCTAGTTCATGTTAAAATGTTGAGTTCACTCATGGTGCCAGTGTCTCAGAAAGTGGTCATGTGCAGGCATGGCAGTAGTTTCACCCTATCTAAACATCCTGTGGCCATTAAAGTGTCTCCTGGACTCAGGTGATTAGTAGAGCACACATGTGCTTTATGATGCAGCATTTAGGCAACTTCTAGGAGATGCAAACTGTGTCTAATTAGCTTGGTGCCAAGCTGTATAGGTCTTTAATTAGAAGCATTCTTGTAAGAGCTGTACTTGGCTGCTCCCACCGTGTTTGCTGTGCTGGAAAATTGTCCTTGTACATTTTAGATCTGCACATTTTTTATGATTGCATTTTATCTTTTTTAAAGGGGGAATGAGTACGTTTATTAAGGTGGTTGTATTTACTCTTAATGCAGTGTATTAAGCCTCTATTTATTACAAAGGAATCTGTCAACTTTATAAGCACGTACACCACTAAAGCAGAGCTATTGATTATAAATGTTTCCAAGGCACTTTGCTTTCATTAAAGGCAGAGACAATTTGGTGGGTGTGCTTTAGTTTTTAATAAACACTGCACTTTGTGTGGATCATTCCTGTTTTTCTAGCTGCAGCCGTGCTTTTTATAAAGCAAGGATTTTCTGTCTAAAATGGGACCCAACTCTCTCTCTTAAAAAGAAGAACTTAAATGTGCCAGTTTCCTTTTGCTGTGTGCTTTGCTACAAACCCTTGTCTTTGTATAATGTAATAAATTATTGGTAATACAAACCCATTGTTAGATGTGCATACAATTCTATGAACATATGCACAAATTTCTTATTTTCTACTTGAAATATGCTCAGATTATGTATAACACCTAACCTAACAGACAGAGTGAAATAAGTGCTAATAATGTCTATGGGCCACTACATATATGTATAATTATGGTTTACAGATAAATATATGAAATAACACAATTGGAAAGTTCTCACATCCTAGCTAACATTCATTTTTTTCAAGTGATTCATGTACATCTTTAAAAGGTAGTCTAAGAACGGACAGAAAGATAAAATAAAAGGATTTTTGAAAGAGTTAGTCCTGTTTAATGGTGAGGTACTTACTTTGAAAGTAATTGTTATGCTCCAGAAACTTCATTTTTTTGTGGTTGCCACACACTATGTTGAATTGGTTGAGACTCGATAAAAAACTATAACAAAATGTGCTGCAGGATGTCCCAGAAAAACAAAGCCTTTACAGTTTAATAAACTTTTTCATTTTGTTATGATAGAACCAATTAAGAAATATCATTTATAACCCAGGAACAAAAATCGTGTAACATTGAGAAGAAAGTTAAATATTTCAGAATTACTTTAGGGTTTCCTGGAAGCTCCACAGTATTTTTTTTTTACTTGTGCCAGATTAAAGTCTGGAAGCTGATGTTAAGTAGACTGTTCACAGCAGGTTTGAGATAAGCATGTTTTATTTGGTCTGTGTAGGTATGGCCCTACAGACACACAGCACATCTTTAGAATGTGGAGCAAGTCTTAAACATGTAAATAACAGAGACTGCCATGAACAATTATTCCACACCAGGGGTCCCCAAACTTTTTAAACTGGGGGCCAGTTCATGGTCCCTCAGACCGTTGGAGAGACGGACTATAGTTGAAAAAACAAACAAACTATAAACAAATTCCTATGCACACTGCACATATCTTATTTTGAAGTAAAAAAACAACAACAAAATAAACGGGAACAAATACAGCCTCAATGTTAATAATAATCATAATCATAATAAAAACAATAAAGAGGGTTGGAAGAGACCCCTTGGGCCATTTAGTCCCACCCCCTTCTGCCTTTGCGCACCAAAAGCACAAGCAAAGCACCCCTGACAGATGGCCACCCAGCCTCAATGTTAATAATAATAATAATAATAATAATAATAATAATAATAATAATAATAATAATAAGGGTTGGAAAAGACCCCTTGGGCCATTTAGTCCAAACCCCTTCTGCCTTTGTGCACCAAAAGCACTAGCAAAGCACCTCTTAATAATTCATTATTAATTAAATGATAATTAAAATACCATTATAAACAAGCAAAGCTTTGGAAGGTGTGCACCAGGCGAGGGAGCAGGTGGGAAAGGTGTGCGCCTTTCCCTCACTTGCGCTGCATGCGCCTTCCTCAATGGTGGAGAAGGGAGCTGTCACTGCGGCGGGGGCCGGATAAATGGCTTTGATGGGCTGCATGTGGCCCCCGGGCCTTAGTTTGGGGACCCCTGTTCCACACCATAGCTACCTTACAAACAAATTAAGAAAAAAAGGCTGCTTCCCTTTAAAAAAGGTTGAGGTATCTTTAAAGTTACATGTCCTCTTATCCCCCATTGGTAGAGATATCTGCTCTAAACTGATGTATCTTCTTTCTGTTGCATGTGGGTTCTGTGTTGTTTTGTGCCTTCAGGTCATTGCTGCAATCTGAAAAGAAACCAGAATATGATTTCTGACTAACAGTGACCCGAAGGAGTCTCCTTAGCAAGATGTTTTCAGAGGTGGTTTGCCACTGTCTTCTTTTGTGGCTGAAAGAATATAACTTGCCCATGGTCACCCACTGAGTTTCCATGGCTGAGAGTGGATTAGAGTCCTGGTTTCCTGGAACCTAAACCAACAAGCAAACCACTATACTACACTAGTTCCTGTATTCTGCAACATACCTGAATTTGTTTTAGTTCTGTTTTAAGGCTATGTTTTTGGAAAAAACAAGCATATCATCATATTAATTAATTTAGGCAAATGAGTGAAAACGAAGTCTCTTCCTCTCAGGAAGGGGCTTTCACTGTGTGTGAAGCTATACATTATGTACAGAAACTCTACATTTACACTTCAGCCTTGAGGGCTTTCACACATCTGTGGAGAAACAAGAGAGTGTAAAAACTCTTAGTTAATTGAAATCAATCTTCTCAACGGATTCCCTCTCCTTTTTGCCTGTTTCTCTTAGGTCTGGGAAGTGCTATAATATGACAACATTTCCAAGTCCTTGTGGGAGCCCTGGGGATACTTCTCTTAGGAAAATTCTATAAACAAAAGCTTTATTTGCCAACAAGACTCCAAATGAGAGATCTGAAGCATCCTTTCTTCTGGGATGGAGTGCTTCTCCTCTGCTTCACTGGAACAACCTACAATTTTTGATGATGATGATGATGATGATAATTTTAGTTCTTACCCACCTCTCCTCGTGGCTCAAGGTGCGGCACAACATAGTTAAAAACATATCACCATAAAACATGTAAAATAAATATTTTAAAAGGTATTTCTATGTAATACATATATTAAAATTCACAGAACAAAGATTTAAATATATTAAACACAGGGTGTGAGTATAAAATTCATAGTTAAAATTGATTGGGTAGGCTTGCTGGAAGAGATAGGTCTTCAGATGTGTTTTAAATTCTGAAAGCTCATTTCGCTGTCAGATGTCTTCTGGCAGGTCATTTCACAATCTTGGGGAGGGTGATGAAAAGGTCCTTTGGGTGACAATTGCTAGTAAAGTTTTGGCAGGCTGAAGTAGACATTCTCCAGGGGACCTCCGTGTACGGGGCAGATTGTACGGGAGAAGGTGATCCTGGACCCAAACCATGTAGGGCTTTAAAGGTCAAAGCCAACCCTTTGTCCTTTGCCTGGAAACTAATTGGCAACCAGTGGAGTGACTTTAGTATGGGTGTAATATGCTCACTCCTAGATGTTCTTGTAACTAGTATGGTTGCTGTGTTTTGAACTAATTGAAGTTTCTGAACTTCTTACAGAGGTAGCCCAATGTAAGTGCATTGTAGAAATCTAATCTTGAGGTTACCAGCATGTGCGCTACCAACTTTAGGAACTCCAAATCTAGGAAGGAGTGCAGCTGGTAAGTGTATCAGCAGAAGCCAGTTGTAAGAACTCCTGACTATTTAATCTACCTGGGCTGATATTTGGAGAGATGGATCCAGAAACACTCCCAAGCTGCGAACACAGTCTTTCAGGGTGAGTGTAACCGCATCCAGAACTGGTTGACACACCTCCACCTGCAGATTAGGACCCTTGATGGCAAGCACCTCTGTCTTGTCTGGATTCAGTCTCAATTTGTTTTTCCTCATCCAGCTCATTACCTCCTCCAGGCATTTGTTCAGAGGAAACATGCTAACCTTAGCTGAGACCGTTTTTTTGATAAAGTATCTATTCCATTCTTCCTATCTTGTACCTTCATTTACTTCCTGAGCCTCTGCAGCTCCCTTATACACATTGAAACAAAGAGCACAGGCTTGAATGAAACAGGAGGAAAGGCTCATCAAACACAAAATGAAGAAGAAACTGCGTTGAAGAATATTTTGAGCAGTTTGGCTATGCTCTTTATTGGCTAGAGGTTAAAGTGAAAGGATCTGTTTGTTGATGTTGTGTACCTTTAAGTTAAACATAAAGTGGCACTAAGGCAAATCTATCATAGGGTTTTCTTGGCAAGATTTTTTCAGAGGCAGTTTGCCAATGTCTTCCTCTGAGAGTAAGTATCGCTTACTCAAGGTCACCCAGTGGGTTTCTATGGCTGAGCAGGAAGTAACATCTTATCTCCTTGAGTCCTAGCCCAACACTTCAACAAGGGATCTGTAGTTATCCTACTGTCCCAAGAAGGAGTATGCAAATATGAAGAATCAATTTGAGTATCTAGGACAGGAGTAGAGAGTAGGAGTAGGACAGTAAGTAGAGAGTCATTCCACCTCTTATTGGCCTAAACCAGCATGTCTTGTTTTGACCAGAAGTGACATTTCAGGTGACCAAAAATCATTTCCAGTCACCTAGAATTTTTCTTCACTGTTTTGTGACATGTGGTTAGGATCAAAAACAGTAGGTTGTGGTCCTTCTTAGGACTGGAAAGGTTTGGCAAACCAAGGGCCACACAGAATCTACCTCGCCCCCGCCTGCCTTAGGCATGCATTACTGCTTTTTTTCTAGTCTCGACATTATGACTCATCTTTTTCTGCTATATTTAAATGGATAGTGCATTATGCAGATAGATAATCACTTGAGTCACCAAACCTCTGTTCCACAAGGCTACTGGCTTTCTCTTTTAAAAGACAATGAAAGCTGGAAATCTCAGCTTACTAAAGTGCTCCTCTCCACATTTACAAATGCCCATGAGGCTAGTATGCTATAGTATACTTTGACTATGTCATGTCTACTGTGGTCTGAATTGTATGGATAAATCTGTTAAGTTATGATGAATGGATTAATGCTGGTTTAAGAAATGAGGGGGTTTTTTTCTCCCCAAAAAACATTTAAAACACCTTTTAATCCTACTCTTCAGTGAAAATGTTCAAGGATAGTTTACAACATAATAATTCTTTCCAGTTATATATTTCTAAAAATTGCACCAATGAATTTATATAACTTTCCATGTAGCATTTTCCCACATGAAAAATGCCAATTTATATGAAGTGGTATTTTGAGAAGCACTTGAGGAAAGATGATGAAAAGAATGCAGATGGTGGAAAACTCGACTTTTATGTGACAAGACATGGTATAGAGGGCACCTTTGTTCTTATAAGGTGGCAATACTTGTGTGATGCCTAAGGCACCTTTGGCCCCTGACTCTGTGGCCATTACTGTCCAGGACGAAGAAGACTTTGTTTTTTTCCCACGTCAGCAAGATTCAACTCCTTTCCAGATGCCTTCTGTTGACATCTCCGAGCCAGAGCCAATTAAGGATGCCCTTGAAACAGAGCCGGCTCTCCCAGTTTCTCCTGAATTTGATCACAGAGTCTTTTTGAAAACAGACAGATCGCAGAGACAGTTTGAGGAGAAGCGCCAGATTAGCGGAGCGTGGTGACTATGGCTAAGCCCAGTTCTCTTGGGAAGAATTTGGGAGTCAGGCACCTGGCATGGTGACATGACAAGCTCAGTTCTCTTGGGAAGTTTTAGGGAGTCAGGCACCTGGTTTTGGGGAGCTTATGAACTTCAATAAAAGTATTGCGCTGGGAATTTTCCTGTGCGGTGTCAACTTTACTTCTGACTGGGAAGCATCATCGTCTCTAGCTCTTGGAATCCAAGTGGCCTGAAGGTGTGCTTACTCTTGAGTAGACCGAGCGCCGGTCTACCTCCTTGCCCAAGTTTGGACTTCGTTTCAGCTCCTGCACATCTAGTTCCTGCCTTGCCCTGAAATCCTGCTTTTGGACATTTACTCTAGAGAACTCTTCTTGTCACTTTGCTCTTTTCCCCCACTCAATTCTCAAGCCGAGTTTGAGTGTGTTTTGGTTTCTGGATTTTGGACTTTAATACTGGACATAAGACTTTCACCTATTGGACTAATTTTGATCTTTCCTGAAAGGTCAATTGCTTACTCAACTTTGCTGCTCATTTCCTTTTGGAACTTTATTTGCTTTACTAAAGATATTATATTGTTATTGGCCTCCGTGTTGGTTTTCAGTGCTCTCGCTGCCTAGGGGTGTAACAATTTGCAGTGAAGAAAGCTTTCCTTTCTGCAAGCATTGTGTCTACAGATTCACATCAGGCTGACCTGTTTAGAGTGGCAAGAGACTTAACCCAAGTGCCCTTCCTTCCGAACCCATTGTTAGAACCTTCAGTAGCTCACTGCGATGCTTTTAACAATCATTTTGCAGATAAAATCTCTCGCATAAGATCTGACTTAGACACTGTCATTGGAACAGAGGCTAACAATAAGGTACCCAGCAACTCTGTAAGTGGGATTACATTGGATCAGTTTCAATTGGTGAGTACGGTTGCTGGGGCAAGTAAGGAAGACAACCTGCAAAGGTTTTGAGTGGGATGGTTATTAGTTTATGTGTTTTTCTTTTGTACGGCATTGAATGTTTGCTGACTTTGTTGTTCACCGTCCTGAGTCCCTTTGGGGAGATAGGACAGTATAATAATAATAATAATAATAATAATAATAATAATAATAATAATAATAATAATATCATTGATCCCTGAATATCTTGGCTCGTCATCCAGGGAGGAGATGCAGTTCGATCTCAAAAACAACAAATTATTAATGCATCTCTCAGGGAGGGAAACTTTTCATCTTGTTTAAAAGAAGCAGCAGTTAGACCGGTGCTGAAAAAACCTTCCCTGGATCCCCTAGACCAGTGTCTAACCTCCCTTTTTTAGGCAAGGTGATTTACCCTCTAACTCCAGGCAGTCTTGGGTGACATACACTTCCTTGACCCATTTCAAACCAGCTTTGGAGGAGGATAAGTAATTGAGACTGCTATGATCACCTTAGTGGATAATCTCCATCTCAGTACTGACAAGGGGTTTGTATATCTGTTGGTGCTTCTAGACCTTTTAGCAGGCTTCGATACCATCAACCATGATATCCTTCTGGAATGCTTGGAGGGGCTGGGAATCGGATGAACTGTGCTGCAGTGGTTCCAGTTGTACCTCTCAGGCAGATTCCAGATGTTGGTGCTTGGGGATAGTTGTTCCTCAAAAAATTCTGTGGTGTTCCAAAATGTGCCATTCTATCCCCAATGCTCTTCAATATTTACATGAAACCACTGGGAGAGATCATCCATAGGCATGTGGTGGGGTGTTATCGGTATGCTGATGACACCCAAATATATTTCTCCATGCCTTACAAAACAGCTTCAGCTAATGATAGTGTATCTTCTCTGAATGAATGCATGGAGGAGGTAATGGGCTGGATGATGAAAAACAAATTGAAACTGAATCCAGACAAAATAGAGGTGCTTGCCATCAAGGGTCCTAATCTAGGGATAGAGATGTGTCAACCAGTTCTGGATGTGTGTATTTTAATATGTATTTTATAGAAATGCATTTTAATATATAGATTTTTTAAGAAATACATATGTGTATTTGTAGGGGTTTTGCAATGTTTGTGTGTTTTAATTATTCCATAACCTGCCTCAAGCCATGAGGAGAGGCGAGTAAGAAATAAAATTCTTATTATTATTGTTATTATTACTTGCCAAAAATGTATGGTAGAGAAATCATATTTAGTGTACAATTCCTTTATTATATTACATGATCTGAAGGTCTGGAAATATTATCTATAAAATGATCTACAGTAATATAGATACACAAATAATCATATTGTTTTAGATAGTGCAACTGAATAGAGTAGCTGTTTAAACCTTTCACTATATTAGTAAATGCTAAGCTTCTTTCGACATTTTTCCAAGGAAGTTTTGGTTCTAAACTGGTATATGTCATCAGTAATAGATGAGGGTGAACAAACTGAAACTTAATTTAGACAAGGCAGAGGTTTAAAGATAAATCATGGAGTAGGGAATCAGTTGGGCAGGGTTACACTTCCCATAAAAGAGTAGATTTACATCTTGAATGTGCTCTTGTACCCTGTCATGAGCCTCTAAGCAACTTTTGGCAGTGGCCAGAAATGCATTCTCACAGCTAAGGCTTGAGCTCCAGCTGCACATATTGGATCTGGTCTTAGTTACACCCTGTTTGGATTGCAATGTGCCTTAGTTACATCCTGTTTGGATTACAATGGCATGCTTGTTGTGGTAGTGCCTTTGAAGAATGCTTGGAAACTTCATTTGGTCCAAAAGGATGCAAATTGTTAAACGGGATTGTCTTCTGGAAGCACACACAACAGCTCCACTAGCTAAAATTCAACAGGCTAGCTATGACCTAGACATCTCTGTACAGCTCAGATGCAGGTTATTGGAAGAACTATCTCCTCATATGAGTCTGCCCATGTCTTAAGTTCGTTTAGGGAGGTTTTTCTAGTTGCAATACCACTTTCACAGAGACATCTGATGAAAACATAAAAGAGGGTCTTGCCGTCGCTGCTCCTAGGCTTCCTGCTATCCTTTCATAAGATATCCTATCTCAGTCCTCCCAGGCCTCACTTACTGGGCAGCAGCTGCTGCAATCTACAGGAGTTGGTTCCCCCAATGATTAGGAAGCAGTTGACTGATGCTCCCAACCCTGTTCCATGACCGATTTTGTGTGTGATAGGGAGAAGGACCATTGCCACAATTCCCCTTTGCACTAGAGATTGCTTATGTGAGGGGATGGATGAGACCTGATCAAAAGGGGAATAAACTCTATTGATCATATCCTACTCATTTACACATTCATAAATCCCATATGGGATTCCAGCCATGGCCTTCATATATTTTCATTTTGTACTGCCTTTTATGTTTCATAGCCAGCTGACAATATTCTGCTACCTGAGATGAAAACCAAAATGTTCCCTCATCCAATTCTATGGTACTCCATCCCATTCTACATACAAAAGCTGGTAGCTATATTCTTATTTTACACTGGGGATGGGATAGCATCTTCTATAAGACCCAAAGCAGCAGATTAGTTTAGGACATGAATGAAACACATTAGTCTGTATCTGCTCATCTGAGATTTCCCAAATGTCCACCTCTTCACCATTACAACTTTTGTACAAGTTTCACACCCAGGAACATGTGGCAAAGGTGCCGCAGGTAGGAGACCACTTTGATGGCCTCCTTGAATAGCAGCCAGAATATGTAAAATGTGCCTGGCTGGCATGCGAGGATGTAAAGTGAGTGATGGGCAAACCTGAAGTCTGTTAAAGACTGCCCTGCCCCTCCACATATATTATTGTTTCCTAGTTTTTGTACAGGTTTCCCTCCATTCTAAAAAGCAAAATCCAAGTTAACAATGACTAACATTTTTTCTGCTGAAACATGCATATTTCTCTCTTAATTTTTAGGTTTTGATCTCACTCCACATTTGAATGTGGCTGCTGAGAACACAGCTGAAAATGAATTCAACCATGGATTGATAAAGATCTCCCATCTTATAGTGTAGGGTATACTGAATAGTGGAGAGCACTCTTATTTAATATCTTGCTGGTATCTTCCATCATTTACAGACTGAGGTGGCCACTGTGCTGAGAAATAGAGCAAACCCTAACTGTTAAAGCATGAAGATAAGAGTGGACCTTTTATTACCATTCTCATGGTACCATTGCGGAGCTCCTGGTGGCACAGCAGGTTAAACCATTGAGCTGCTGAACTTGCTGACTGAAAGGCCGATGGTTCGAATCTGGAGAGCAGAGTGAACTCCCGCTGTTAGCTCCAGCTTTTGCCAACCTAGCAGTTCAAAAACATGCAAATGTGAGTAGATCAATAGGTACCGCTTCAGCAGGAAGGTAACGGAACTCCATGCAGTCATGCCAGCCACATGACCTTGGAGGTGTCTATGGACAACACTGGCTTTTTGGCTTAGAAATGGAGATAAGCACCATCCCCCAGAATCCGACATGACTAGACTTAATGTCAGGGGGAAACCTTTGCCTATACTGGCACCATTGCAGCTACTGTTGCAGCTCAGGTCTCTTTGCTCCAGGGACAGTCTACTGTTCTGTAGCCAGATGATCTCCATGGCCAGTTGTTACTCATTGTAGGGCTAGTAGTAAATTGCATGATTGCTAGTAACTCATGTGTAGGTCTACCACTTAGGAAAACCTTTGCATTTATATGTTCTGCTCTTGTCGCAAATTTAGCAACATAGAAAGGATTTGCTAGTGCCACAAGGGTTAGATTAGGCTAAAACAGAAAAAGCAGCTTGTGCTGACACCATACCGATGAGGGCCAAATAAAATGTTGTACAAATAGCCTTGTGTGGGCATGAAATTTATAGAGGGAATAAAACATATTTGTTTAGCTCATTGAAAAGAGCAAAGAGTGCTTCTGAAACTCTCCTGCCCTTATTGATTCTGAAATTAAGTTTCTCTCGCTAAATTGTTTGGGAAGATTTAAGGATGTCTTCTAGCTTTTCTTTTGGTCAGCCTTTTTGAATGATAATTGCTGGAGCTCATTCCACTTATTTCTTCTCCTCTTGGTTGGATGAAGGGAACTGTTAATGGAAGCGAACACTACATGGTAGGTCAGAGAGCAGGCAGCCAAAGAGGTTTCCTCTTGCTGGCGTCGTATTTTTATTCCACGGGGAGGCAACATTCCTCTGCAAAACAATCCACTGGCTTTATAATAATACATAATAACTATAAAATTACCAAATGTCAGGTAAACAAAAAGTTATTAAGGATGACCTTATTAGTTCTATCTGCAATTCACAGACCAAGGTAATTGTCAAGTCTCACTGTTATTAGGCTGAAATAATAGTTTAGGGACCATCAACATTAAAATTTCATTATGATGGGACAAAAAGGCTCATGTATAATCAATAGTAAGAATCCATTATTATTGACTTGGAATGAATGAAGCATGAACACATTTGTGCAGATATGAACAGTTAGCAATCTTTTGAATAATAAAGAATTAACACAACACAGAGAATGCCAATCTGGGAATTGGCCTCCACTTTAAATTGGTACTTGTCTCTGTGTTATAAAAGTCTGATTCAGGTCCCTTGGTAGCTTCCATTAAGCTGTTCTTTTCAAAATACCTGGTGTCTATGAGTTTCTGGATTACATAAATGGTACACATAAAAAGTAACTGAGACAATTAGTTGAGCATGCAGGTGACCATTCTATTCAATGTATTTCAAAGTATATATTTAACCTGAAAAGCTATCCATCAAATAAGAAAAGAATTCCCATGGTTCACTCAATGTATACATAATACGTGTGTGTATACACAGGCTGTCAATTTGTACGCTCATACAGATACTGTACACAGATTGCTGATATGTATATGCATGCATTTAAGACAGAAGAGGGGAAAGTGCAGTGTTGACACCCCACTCTTGCAATCTTGAAATGCCCGGACCACCCCACCAAATCCATTTTTATTGCCATATCAATTCCCCAAGGACCCCCAAACCTGTTTTAACACTCACAAATCAGCTGAAAATGGTGACTATAAGTGATGTGACATCACTTCTGGTTTACTGCATGAGGGGGGAATAAAGGAACAAAGACTGACCCCCACTTCCAATTTTAGCCCTCTGCATGCATTTGTGTGCATCTCTAAAATGGGTGCCTGGATGCAGATGCATCTCCGTGTCCACATGTGTTTAACAGTATTCTAGACCCCTTGCAGCATAATAAAACATTAACCATAATTATAGAAAATTTGTTACTGGAAACTCTGTAATTGTGTTCATCCAAATGTAGCTACAAAGGTATATACACATATTTGCTCTCAACGTGTAAAGTTCTGCACATACAAAGGTCTGTGGTACTGCAAGTGGTGATATTAAACACTAGTCTGCATGCCTATGTCTCTTCCCCTGATGAATAAGAGGGGGAAGGAGACAACAGGTATAATTTCAATGACTATAAATTTCAAGACAAAAACACAATTACCACCAAATAGGATGGATGGAAGTCCAAAAAGTTAATTATCCAGCACTAGTTAGGGGCTGAAATACCCTAAAGGCACCACATTCTGACTGATCTTGAATGTTGAGAAGGTAACATTAGATGGGAGACTGAAGACAAATACCAAATGCTGTCAGCTATATTTCACAGGAAGTAACTGGAAAAAACACCTTGGAGTCTTCCTTGTCCAAAAAAACCCTATAAAATTCATGAGGTTGCCCTAAGTCCATGAGTGACTTGAAGGCCCATAGGGCTCACCTACATGTTCACTAAAATCCACAAGTGTTCAGTCAGATCAAAAACAGTATGGCCTTGTTGAACAATCATCCTGATCTGATCTGTTATTTCTGCCACTGTGGCAGCTGGTCGGAAAACTCTGAAGAGCTCCTGATCTCAGCAAAGGTACCTGCATGACTAAGAAGAAGAAAAGGAGGGCAGCAAAGGCACCCCGTGATAGCTAGGAGCTCTCTGGAGCACTCCAGCTGGCTGTTGCTGTGATGGAGGCAACACAGCCTCGATCCATCCTCTTTTCCCTGCACCAAACAGTTAAGACAAACATAGCTAAAACATGTTTCTGGTATTTCTGAAGAATTACTTTTACAAATGGTGACTTTCATGGTAACTGAATATTAGAACTAAAATTGTAATTAATCATTATATGGTTGGACCAGGGGCGTTTTCCATCTAACCTTAAACAGGGAGTAGTAAGACCTTACCTGAAAAAGGCATCCCTTGATCCTTCGGTACTGAACAATTATTGCCCAATTTCCAATCTCCTGTTTTTGGGCAAGGTTCTGGAGTGGGTGGTTGCTTCACAGCTCCAGGGGTTCCTGGTTGAGATGGATTATTTAGATCCATCACAGTCGGAGTTTAGTCCTGGTCATAGTACCAAGACACAGGGAACTAGACAGGGGGAGTGTGTCCCTGTTGGTTCTCTTGGAGATTTCAGTGGCTTTCGATACCATCAACCATGGTATCCTTCTGGGTCGGCTCCCTTGAATGGGTATTAGGGGACTGCCTTGCAGTGGCTCCGCTCCTTCCTAGAGGGCCATACTCAGATGGTGAAGCTGGGAGACTCCTGCTCGGACCCCTGGCCTTTGACCTGTGGGGTCCTGCAGGGTTCTATTCTTTCTCCATGCTCTTTAACATCTACATGAAACTGCTGGGTTAGGTCATTTGGAGTTGGGTGCCATCTCTACGCAGATGACACCCAGCTTTACTACTCCTTTCCACCAAACTCCAAGGAAGCCCCTTGTGTCCTTGACCATCTGCTGTGGTGGACTGGATGAGGGTGATCAACCTGAGACTCAATCCAGACAAGAAAGAGGTCCTCCTGGTCAGTCACATGGCCAATCGGGGTATTGGGTGGCTACCTGTAATGGATGGGGTTACACTCCCCCTGAAGTCACAGGTCCGCAGTTTGGGGGTTCTCCTGGACTCCACGCTGACACTTGAAGCTCAGGAGGGCCTTTGCACAATTAAAACTTGTGTGCCAGCTATGACCGTACCTCAAGAAGCCTGACTAGGCCATGGTGGTCCACGCCTTAGCTGATTGGATTACTGTAATGCACTCTACATGGGATTGCCTTTGAAGATGGCTCAGAAACTTCAACTAGTACAATGAGCTACAGCCAGGTTGCTAACAGGAGCAAACTATAGTGAGAGGACAACCCCCCCCCCCTACTGAAACAGCTCCACTGGCTGCCAATAAATGTCCAATCCCAATCCAGAGTGCTGGTCATAACCTATAAAGTCTTAAATGGCTCAGGTCTAGCCTATCTTCATGATCACATCTCCTATTGCCAACCTGCACGAAGCTTGAGATCCTCCGGGGAGGCCCTCCTCTCGCTCCCACCATCATCTCAGGTACGATTGGTGGGGACGAGAGAGAGGGCCTTCTTAGTCATGGCCCCCCAGCTCTAGAACTCTCTTCTGAGATAAATAAGATTAGCTCCAACTCTCTCCTCATTCCAAAAAGAGTTGAAAACCGGGTTCTTTCAAGCCACCTTTGATTAAGATGAACAGCTGATTGAGTCCCCCCCTCACCTATATCCTAGCCTTCTGTACTTTATCTCTGCCCCTTGTTACCAGTATTCCCAAGATATTGCACAATTCCACAATTACAATTTTATCCCTCCCCCCAAGATCGAAGAGTGAAGTGTCATTATGTCATTCCCGGCCTCTGGCCATGTTTTTACTGTATGATGGTGTGTTTTTATAATTATGTATTAATTTGTCGTGATTGTTTTGTATTTTACATTGTTGTATTTTTTGTACATTGTTGGGCTTGGTTTCCCATGTGAACCGCCCGGAGTTCCTTCGGGGAAATGGGGCGGGATACAAGAATAAAGTTATTATTATTATTATTATTATTATTATTATTATTATTATTATTATTATTAGTTAAAGTAACCTTGCAATATTGGCGAGAAGGTACTCCTGGTCACAGATGCTTTCTGAACATCCAGGAACAGAATTGGGTCTAGCAGTCTTAAGAAATTGTGAACCTTATCCAGCAGGATACTGTGACCACACTGTAACTTTAATCACAATCAACATTTCTGCTATTTCTGGATTATTGTTGTTGTTATTATTATGTTTATTTATACCCCAATTTTTCTCTCCACCAGGAGACTCAAAGCGGCTTACATTAAAAGCATTTCATTTCCATACAATTAAAAATATACAAATATACAAACATTAAAACAGAATTAAATATCACTGGTAAAAAATTCAGTTAAAAAAATCTAAAAACATATGCAAAACTAAAAACCACTGGAAGGACAGCAGGGAGGGGGCCATTCTGACTTTCCTGGGCAGGGAGTTCCAGAGTTGAGGGGCAGCTTCTGAGAAAGAAGTCCTCCTCTCTATTTCCCACCAACCAAGATTGCGATGGAAGTGGAACAAGAAAAGGGCCTCTCCTAAAAATCTCAGAACCCGGACAGGTTTGTACAAGGTGATGTTAGAAAAATAGCCTGGACCTGAGCCGTCTAGGGCTTTAAAGGTTATAACCAGCTCTTTGAATTGTGTCCAGAAACAAATTGGTAGCCAGTGGAACTGCTGCAACAGGAAGGTTGTCTGGTTTTGCAGCCATCCCCAGTTAGCAACCTGGCTGCAACTCTTTGGACCAGCTAAAGACCCACCCTAGCTAGTTCAGGAAGGGGAAACTGTTAACAGTGGGGCCGGTGGTACACCTTATTCTGTCCTGGTTACCCACCTTTAGGTAAATACACTTGAACGCTGTTGAGTATGGGATGGGGAACCTGGTCAGGGTGATCACCTCCATGTCTCCCCAGGTCTTGCTTGCTGCTGCACAGAGAATCCTGGTGGACAGAGCTGAGAGAGATTAACCCCTCCCCAGCCTCATCCAAACAGGTTTCTGTGATACAAGCCAGGTCAGCATGCTCATCCAGAATCAAGTCCTGGGTGACTGTTTTTCCATTTACTGACCTGACATTCAACAGCAGCATTTCCAACCTAAAATTCAACTTATGGCTAATTGTAACCCATGACCAGCTCCCATGTTCCAGTTGCTTTTCTAGAATTAGACCAACAGATACCTTGTTTCTGAACCACATCTGAAAAAGAAGCCTCTTTTTACAAAGTCTTTTTACACATGCCCAATTCCCTCTTTTTTGTCCTATGTCTAACTGGAAGCCACATTAATGGTGAAAGATAGGTGGGCTTTCAACTGGAAAGTATCCAGTAACACAAGCAGGACCCAAGCTTACATCCACTGGAACTGTATCAACTACAGCATCCAAGTTGGCGAGGATTTGATTGAGTTCATCTGCAATGTGCTGTGGAAATTCTTTAAGTGGTCTGCATTTTTTACTTGAGAACTGGTGTGTAATATACCTCTGACCATTCTAAACCGCTACTCTGGATGGCTCCTTGAACATGCAATGATGGCAGCAATTAATAATTTCTTTGCTGCCTGCTCAGCCATGGAGTAGATCTTCAAATAGAAACTAGTCCATGTTCAATCAGACTTGTTCCATATCTTCAGCCAACATTGTTCTCAGCTTCACCCATTACATCACTGCTAGCTCCTGGAAAGCCAGGGAGCTGTTTTGGCGTCTCTCCTTAATATGGGGCACTCAGGCATGATTGTGCCCACTGCCTTGGCCATTTCCCTATTCAGAATCAGTCAGAGCTTCACCATCTGTCGGGGGTGTTTTGAATGAGATTTTCCTGCTTCTTGCAGGGGGTTGGACTGGATGGCCCGTGAGGTCTCTTCCATCTCCACGATTCTATGATTCTAAAGAAATGAATGGTCAATGGAATATGGACAATTAGGAATGGTGTTTAAAAGCAGTGCTGTTTCTGTTGTGCATAACAGGTCTTCTTTCCTTTCTAACACCTGGACTCTGTCAGAAAGTAAAGTATTTTTCCTATACGAAGATTAAAATGACCCCATAATGTTATGGAAAGTATCTTAGCATATTTGCAAAATGAGTTATTTGATTTTCAGTCTGAATTTTTGGAATTTTATTTTTGGCTTCATGATGTAAGGGTTTGACATTTCCACATTCTGTCTGAGGCAAGAAATAAAGGATATATTGTCAGTTCAAAAGTATGGACAAAATGAAATAAGGGGCAATTTATTTTACTGTAACTCATGTCTGTAGATGCAACGCTTCAAGTTTTAGAGTAAAAGGTTCATTCAGGACACACAAAAACATTAAAAAGGTTCTAAGGAGCACATGCCACAAATCAATGACTAAGTTGTTCAGAGCAGCACTAACAATGAATATAGCTACGCATACATAAATCTAGGAAGGAGGAAACCTTTTTCTCATTTTGTCGAATCCCCTGCTGATTTATAAAACAGACAGACCAATTGCCAGGGGTGAAAAAAAATCATCAAAGCATGCCCAGGAATTATACAGTCATTTAAAAATTGCAACGCCATTGTATTCCCAGTGTAGGGGATTCATCACAGATACAGCTCCATAATTATAATTGTTAAAACATAATTCCCCCAAACCAAATCTTATTTCTATATTAGCTGAGTGGTCACTGGTCTTTCTCTACCCAAAAATGAAAAAAGAAAGAAAAGAAAGGAAAAAAGAAATCCTATTTTTCTCCTGCTGAGTTGCTTCAATCTTTCCCCTTTTAAAGCTAAAACTAATTTGAAGTAATCCTTTTCTAGCATTTAGAACTAAGTTTTCTTCTAAGGAATTGCATTTTTAAAAACCATTGGCTTCCTGCATGGATGTTCTTGTTAAAGGGACAAGCATTCATGATATAATGTCCCTGCTTGTGTACCTCCTTTTGGTTCTTTGCTTCATTTCCAAACTCTTGACTTTGCTGACACTAGAATGGGAAAAATCCTTTTATATCATTATCAGGAACTATAGTATCTTTGGAAAAAATAAACATACCCCAACTTTTTCCAGGGATATAACATATTTTTTCACCCTTGCCTTTCTTTTTAATCCTTTCTTGGAAACCTACAAGCAAAGGGAGGCCTCCTTCTTGCTGATCACATGAGTATCTCATTCTGTTTTTCATTTGAAAAATATCTTTACAGCATTCAATGACCTCAGGCTTCTTCCCAAGTAATGACCATTAGAATAGATGCATGCCATTTTATTAGCTTTGAGTCTCCAGTTTTTGTTGACTGGTTTTTTTTTCTGAATTGAGTCAAATATTGCTGGACCAGCTACATTTTCTCTAGCACCAATCAATTCAAGGCACATTAGAGTTATGTCTATCACAGTCTCTGGAGGAACTACCTAAAAAGGTGAATGCTAATTGTAGGATACAACTCTTTTATGACCCCTTATCCTGCCCAGTTACTGCAGTATGTTCATTGGGTTAGAAACTGGAGAGTGTATTGATTCAGCCCTCTGTGTCATGTATTGTTAACTAGTGACTGATGATCCTGAAGGCCAATGGACACAGAGTACCTCCACTTTGTTATAATTTTTATTTTTGCTTCTTAATGGAAAATGTGTAGCTTGTGGGCTTTCTTTTCTTTTCTCTTTTGTTTGCTCATTCTTTTGTTGCATCTTCATGCTTCTTGTATAGGTTGCAGAACATAAGTGTCATGTTGTATTATGTGATGACTGAACTGTTGGCTTTGTCAAATTTGTTGATGCCACTTTTCTGCAACTGGTTGGTGTATACCTATTATGCTCTTTCATCTAGTTCAGTGGTGGAGTACCTTCTTTTTGGACTGAGGAGTGAATTTGTTCTAGCCAAGAATAGCACTGAAGATGTATGTTCCTAACATGATTGGGAGAAGCCATCTAATGAATAACATGCATGCACATGTGCGCTTATGCACACCATAAATTAGGGATGGAAAACATGTTAACATTATCAAAATATTATCAAAATATAATCAAATATAATAATATAATCAAAATCAAGATAAATCCAAATGGTCAGTAAGTAAATGGTACCAATATATGGTGGAGCAAATAGAATTTGAAATTATGAATGTGAAACTAAATGTTGTAAAAACTAATGAAAATAGAACAAGAGAAATTGAAGAAAGATGGACAAGGGTAAAGAACTATATCATGAATCAATCTGGAGATCAAGCCATAAGAAATAAGATACAAATGTTATATAGTATGTAGGATGGATATGGATAAAGATAAAGATATAAAGATTGTCTCACAAAGAAATAAATATGTAAAAAGAAAACAATCCTTGTGTTGGTGGTGGGAATTGTAAATGTTTTGTATGTCTATGGTATGTATTTTTTGTGTTTTAAAAAATAAAAAAATTGTATTAAAAAATTAGCAAAATATTTTTTGACTATTGATAAACTGTGATAAGAATCTTGAATTGATGAGAATGCAATTTGGGAATTATCCTATGCAAAATTTGCACATGGTTGTTTTGCACAAAAACAGCATTTTCTGCGTAGGAAATAGCAAGTGTATGTATTGAAAATAATATTGCAATGTAGACATATTAAAATCCATTTTCTTTGCAGTTGTGGATTGAGGATTTATTCTTTGTAAACTTTGCACCTGGTTGATTTGGATAAAAAACTGCATAATCTGTGCATAAAACAGAACTTTCTGTGCAAGAATTATTATTTTTATGTTAAAATATTATTTTCCATGCAGAAAAATTTATTTCACAGAAAATGCTATTTTCTGCACAAAACAACCACATACAAATTTTATGTAGAATAAATCCTGAATCACAAATAGTTGTTGAAGACTGCATTTTCCAAATTTGTCCACATGCCCTCTAGGGGGAAAATGCAGCCTTTTCAATTAAAAACAAAATAGAAATGGTGAAATGGGTATGGAAGGCAAGGGATACAAAGTCACACTTTGCTCCTTCCTGGGCCAGAAATGAGGCCCAGTTCTGATATATAAAAGAGCTAAACGGTTCCGGCCCAGCTTACTTGTCTGAACGTATCTCCTGCTATGTAAATGAAACAACGACACTGTTTGGAAATACATAGCAAGGTGCTTGGCCACAGTGGTCCACGCTCTTGGTACATCCCGAATAGACTACTGTAATGCACTCTACGTGGGGCTGCCTTTGAAGACTGTTCGGAAGCTTCAACTAGTCCAGCTAGTCCAGCTGGCGGCAACCAGGCTGCTAATCAGAGCGGTGTACAGGCAGCACACCACTCCTCTGTTATGTCAGCTCCACTGGCTGCCGATTTGCTACCAAGCACAATTCAAAGTGCTGGCTTTAGCCTATAAAGGGCTAAACGGTTCCGGCCCAGCTTACTTGTCCGAACGTATCTCCTGCTATGACCCACCTCGCAGTTTAAGATCTTATGGGGAGGCCCTGTTCTCGATCCCACCACCCTCGCAAACACAACTGGTGGGGACGAGAGACAGGGCCTTTTCAGTGGTGGCCCCCCATCTGTGGAATGCCCTCCCTAATGAGGTCAGGCAGGCCCTCTTGCTCTTGTCTTTTTGAAAAAAACAGAAAACCTGGCTATGGGACCAGGCTTTCGAGTGACAGATGCAGCATTAACTATAATGGATTAACGACAAAGAACTGACAGACCTGGAATATGACCCAGAACGTGCCTTTAAATGTATTTTTATACTTATATGGATGTTTTAATTAATATTATTGTTGAATTGTGATTGTTTTATATATTCTATTTTATACTCACTTGTAAGTCGCCCTGAGTCCTCCCTCAGGGGTGAGAAGGGCATGATATAAATGTTGTAATAAATAAATAAATAAGATGTTATGGTATTGAATATTCAGCAATACAATGGACCTTTGGTATCTGTTGAGACTTCATTCCAGGACCCTCTTTGGATAGCACAATCCGCTTTCATGTCTTATATACAATGGTGTAGTAAAATGGCATCCCTTATATAAAATCGTAAAATCAAGGCTTGCTTTTTGGATTATTTGGGGGAAATATTTTCAAGTTGTGGATGGTTAAATCCATGAATACAGAGGGCCAAGTGTATGTTTTCAATCTGACATGTAAAAGCAATTCACTGTATGAGTTATGTGTGTATAAATGGTTTGCAAATAAATCTTTGCTGTTTCAGAATAAAAGCAAGCCATCAAACAAAGTTTTATTATATTAATGTTGTTTGATATTATTATAAATTCTCTTGGGGAGCTATCATAGCTATTGAAACATCCACCATTTAAATGAATATAGGCAAGGGAATATTATGGGAAATGCTGACTTTTCTAGTTCTGCATTTATTGTGTGTGTGTGTGCGCGCGCCCGTGTGTGCATGCATGCCTGCTTATGTATGTTTATTTCCAACACTAAACCTTTTAGACAGAAATTCATTTCACTAAAAATGATGATTTACTTCCAAGTAGTCCCTTGAGCATGAGATCTGAAGTCCTAGAGTTGAGTTGAGTCAATACCTGTGTCAGGCAGTCCCACCAGTTTAAGTCTGCCATCCTTAATGTTTTTCAAATGAAGAAAAACTGTGAACCACTGAGAGACAAAAATGCAGTGTTTAAAGTGCAATCTGTGAGTCTTATGTGAGTGTAAAAAGCATCTTAAATTTTTAAAAGTGTTTTAGTGTATTGTGAATCCAAAATCCTAAGAAGTCATTCTTGTATTCCCCCCAATGCTCTGGGTGTAGAATGGAATGAAAAACAGTCCATTGCGACAGAAAGTCTAACAATTTGGCCCTTTCTTCTACTCAAGCATGCTTGTTGACACTTCCCTCTTGTAAACTTCTGTCTCATACTGTCAGGGCCAGTTAGCCTGGAATAGGAGACTCACTTGGTTTGTTTCACCTACTTTCTTGTGTTTTTCTGTACAACAGGAATGGGGACTTCTCACCTAATTCAGCAGGTGAGGTTCCCGTTCAGGCTCAGAAGCTGCTTCTGACCTATCTTTAATCAGTACTTAAAGATCAAAGTAATTTAAAGCTTGGAACATTCTACAAAGAAAAGAGTTGTTTTGTGGATTGCCAATGTTTTGCAAGGCACGTGAGCTCAGGCACCAGGTGACTAGAAGGCTTTGCAAACCATTGGCAAAGTTTTAAAGGGCACAGAAAGTCAGGCTTGTCCTCTGGAAAGGTTTTTCATGGCATAGGCTTGCAAGGTATCTTATGGCACTGCTGCCTTCATTTGCAGAATGACATGAAATGGGAGAAGAGACGGCTAGAGGTCGTGTGGCAGGAATGCCGTGATGAGGAATTGAAATCAGCTTATAAGAATTTCAGAGTGTCTTATGAGCAGGCTATCACCGAGGCAAAAAAAATCTTATTATGCTTCCTTGATAGCGTCTGCAAGCTCACACCCAGCACAATTATTCAAGATTATTAGATCGCTGACAACAATTCCTTCTGTCCAAAACAATAATGAGCTGGCCCCTTTTGCTGAGGTTTTCCAGAGCTATTTCACAGACAAGATCTCGCTGCTCCGCCGGGAACTTCCTGCCACGATTGATACAGTAATTGAACTTGAGACCCCATGGCCACTGGTTGGGCCCATCCTTGACCGGTTTAACCCGCTGGATGAGGAGGCTGTCAATAGGATCATGACTGCAACTAGGCCGACCACCTGCTCCCTCGATCTGTGTCTCTCCTGGCTAGTAAAATCTTGCCTGGAGGGATTACGTGAACCTCTGTTGAATATAATAAATAGCTCCCTTGATCAAGGAGTTTTTCCAGAGGGTTTAAAAGAGGCGATGGTATCTCCGCTGCTGAAGAAACCAGACTTAGATCATTCGGTTCCCTCTAGCTACCGCCCAGTCTCGAATCTTCCATTTCTGGGCAAGGTGGTTGAGAGGGCAGCAGTGGAACAGTTGCAGCAGTTCCTCAATGACACAGCCGGACTTGATCCCTTCCAGTCCGGCTTCCGTAGGGGGCACGGGACGGAGACTGTGCTAGTTGTCATCACAGATCAGCTTCGCTGCCAAAGGGATCAAGGCGGATCAGCGCTGCTCGTGTTATTGGATCTCACAGCAGCATTTGATACGGTCGATCACAATCTATTGACCCACTGCCTAGCCATGACGGGGGTTAGGGGGATACCCCTTAAATGGGTGTCCTCCTTCCTCCAGAATCGGGGACAGCGGGTGGTATGGGGAGGGATGGTTTCCGAGTGGTCTCTGCTAATTTGTGGGGTCCCGCAGGGAGCTATTCTCTCTCCTCTATTATTTAACATCTATATGCGATCGCTTGCCCGACTGGTGCAGAGCTTTGGGATTAAGTGCCACCAGTACGCTGATGATACTCAGCACATTCTGAGGATGGAGGGCTGGCCGGACTCCGTACCCGATAGTTTCCATCAGTGCCTTGAGGCTGTTACTGGATGGTTGCTGCCAGCAGTTTGAGGGTGAATCCAGCGAAGACGGAGATCCTTTGGCTGGGCTGTCCGGGTGGGAGGGAGATCATCATCTGTAAAAAGATGTTTGTCATCTTCTGTAAAAAGTCTCGGTATCTTATTGGACCCTCTGCTCACAATGGAGGCCCAGGTCTCTGCTGTGAGCAGATTTGCGTTTTTCCATCTACGTCAGGCTAGGTGACTGGCTCCCTACCTATCTAGGAACGACCTAGCTATGGTGATCCAGGCGACGGTCATCTTGAGGCTCGACTACTGTAACGCCCTCTACATTGGCCTTCCTTTGTCAGTGATCCGGAAACTGAAGCTGGTGCAAAATGCGGCGGCTCGTCTTCTCGCCGGGGTACCGACGAGGTGGTGTATTACCCCAATTCTACAACAGCTGCACTGGCTACCGATTGAGTACCGGATTACTTTCAAGGTACTGGTACTAACCTTTAAGGCCTTACATGGTTTGGGGCCGGTGTACCTGAGGTCCCGCTTATCCCCCTACCAACCCCAGAGATCTCTTCGGTCCGAAGACCAAAATTTGCTTGAAGTCCCTAACATACGGACTTATCATTTGTCTTCTACTAGGCAAAGAGCCTTCTCGATTGTAGCCCCTTATTTATGGAATGCCTTGCCAGTTGAAACTCGAACTATCCAAGATCTACTTGCCTTTTGGAAAGCCTGCAAAACCTTTCTTTTCCGACAAGCTTCGATGGGTGAAAAACTCGGGGCTATGTCTGTTCTTATTGTTATTTTAAAGCTAATTGTATTGTTTTAATCTATTTTTGTAAACCGCTCCGAGCCAAATTGGGAGTAGCAATATACAAGTCTAACAAACAAACAAACAAACAAATAAATAAATAAATAAATGATTTTGCATGCAGGGAAGCTGTTGTAGTAAAGGAAACCAGCAACATTTTCACCTGATCACATCTATTTTGCACTAGCCTCATATGAACTAGAATTTTCATGGGCAGGAAAGAGATCCTTACCTTTGACACATAATAAAGTGGATTATTTTTTTAAAATACTGTTAACTGTG
Source organism: Anolis carolinensis (assembly GCF_035594765.1). Taxonomy (NCBI): domain Eukaryota; kingdom Metazoa; phylum Chordata; class Lepidosauria; order Squamata; family Anolidae; genus Anolis; species Anolis carolinensis. Next base: position 273,592,039 of record NC_085841.1, on the reverse strand, counting down.
CCATACAGTGCCATATTTACAGTGAGTCCTGTTAATATAATTCCGATTATTTACAATGATATAGCAAAGTGGTGTTCCTTAAATAATATGGTAAAATCATGGTTTACTTTTGAGAATTTTAAAAATAATTTCAAGCAATGGGTGTTTGGATCAATGAATAAGGAGAGTCAACTGCATTGGGGATGGGGATGTGGGTCTATAAATAACAATGACTTTTAACACCCCCTTATCCACACCTTAATATATGAGGAGAGTGATTGACCCCTTGATGAATCTTGATGAACCAGCCATTCTCAGTCCGACTTGGAAAGGGAGAGAAGCTCCCATTGGCTCTACTGTTTCCTGTGATGCTGGCTCTCAGGTTAGTGTGCATAAAATTTGCAGGCTTATTGATTCCCTTGCAAAGTTGCAAACACCTTGTGAGTAATGATTATCATCAACAGAATCTTAATATGGAATCCATTTTGATAGACCTACACATTCACTATAATTCCTTGTTTTTTTTGTAGATTGAAAGTCCAAGTAATAATAATAATAATAATAATAACTTTATTTTTATACCCCACCCCATCTCCCCAATGGGGACTCGGAGCGGCTTACATGGGGACCAAGCCCGAAAACATACAACAATAAAATGATAAAACAATTATACCAACAATAAAACATCAATATCAATAAAACCATCATAGTAATCAACATATAGCATAAAATATTAAAAGCAGAAGAGTAAAACAAGGATCTGGGCCAAAGTGCAAAGTATATCAAATGGGAGAGGTAGTTTCGTTGAAGGCCTTTTTGAAGAGCCAGGTTTTTAGGCTCCAAGGGATTGCATAACAATGTGATCCTCATTCAGGCTTTCTAACATACTGTTGTTTAAACATGTACTTACCTGCAACCAAAGGCCTAGCCATTTGGGTGGGTGGGGGAGCCTTTGAAGTACTCATGGAAGAGACCAACATTATCCACATGAGACTGGTGTGCATGCAGGTCTCAGCAGATGGGAGGGGCTTGTAGCAAGACATTTAAGGTGTCTGCCCCTTCTATCTGCTTGTTTTGCCTTCTGTAGATTGAAAATCCAAGAGATTGCATAACGATGTGATCCCCATTCAGGCATTCTAAGATACTGTTGTTTAAACATTTGAGGAGAGTCTATGCCGTCTAGTTCATCTGCTCACCATCTCTGTTTTGGTTGCCCCTTTCCCTAGTATGGGACTCAAAATACCTTACCAAAGTTAAAATAGACATAGCTAAAGATTCACATTAAAATGTGATTAAACTATAAATAAAATCAAAACATAACAATCATGAAGGAAACAATGAACAATAGAGCACAATATTTAAGGTGGGTCCTCCTTGAGCAATCAGCCTCCAAAGGTCCTCTGAAGCAAAAAGCCTTCACTTGCCAGCACTCTTACAAAGTTTCCATCAGATATTCCTATGAAGGGGTTGGGACAAATCTCTTGGGAAGACAGGTGGACCAAAGTCACCATTCTGGAAGAAGCAAAGACCACCAGCATTGAAGCGATGATACTCCACTGTCAACTTGACTGACCACGTTGTCCTAATACCTGATCAGCATCTCCTAAAACAGTTACTATACTCTCAGCTCAAGGATGGAAAATGGAATGTTGGTGGACAGGAAAATAAATTTAAAGATGAGCTTAAAGCTAACTTAAAAACTCTGGCATAGACACCGAGAACTGGGAAACTCTGGCCCTTGAGCACTCTAACAGTAGATTAGCTGTTGCCAACAGTGCTGTGGGATTCGAAGAAGCACAAATGGAGGGCAAAACGCACAAATGTGTCAAGAAGAAGGAGTGCCAAGCCAACCCTTGTTGGGATCACCTTCCATCTGGAATTTGATGTCATCACTATGAAAGAACATGCAGATCAAGAATAGGTCTCCACAGTCACCTATGGACCCACCGCCAAGACCCTACACTTGGAAGGCAATCATACTTGGCCATGAGTGATAGCCTATGAATATGGAAGTGTAGATCCTGTCACAGAGAAATGGAGAGAGCATGAGGTGGACCTGATAAACTATCCTCCCTTCTGTCTTTATTAAGCAACACCATTTTCAAAGGTTTGATTAGTTCTTGACTTAATCACTTACCCTGGTATAACTCTGAATAAATCACAACCGTTTCTGATGTGATATGCTTAGTTTTGAGGTGCACTGATGTTTCAAGCACCATGACATTAATCACTTAACGAGAGCAAGATTGAGGTGACTAAGATTCTGGAGATGCCCCAATAGACCGCTCATATTGCCACAAGTGCAAGGCTTTTCACAGGAGGCAGACCACATCTTTAGCTGTGAGGTGTGAATTAACTAAGTGATAAGAAATCAAGGAATGTGAGAACCAGTCCATTTGTAGATCTGTAATTCGCTCCCATCATGATGAAACAGCTGTCTACATAAAATCTGTTTATACTTGCATACAGAGTGACTGCTTTGACTTTTCTTTCTGTTGCCACTTTTATTCTATAATATATGCACTAGGGAAATAATGTGTGCTAGGTACCTGTGGGTGTAGAACTGCAAGTACCATTTTGGGCCTAATTGGGGTGCAAAGTTGCATGATTGCAGGTGGCAGTGGCTAGAAATGTAATTATGGTAATTGCATATGTTCCTCAAATTTTAGTCCTACTGTCCTGCCTAATGTTCACTTGCCAGCTGTTTTATTGTAGACTTGCAGTAGCGTATCTGTAGCCAGGTATTAGAATGCTTTTTAGGCTCTTTCAAGCAGTCTGTAGTTAGGGATAAGAAAGCATTTTCCACTGAAACAGGCAAAGCTAGTTTAATGCGTTTTGAACATTTTTTAAAGAAAGAAGCCTTTACAAATGGGAAAGTAGATTTTGTGCCTTGCAAGATATTCAGATCTTTTGTGAAACTTTTCTGTGTGCCACCGACAAATTAGATGTGAGGTGGGAGAGACAGGAACGGGAACTCCCTTTGCAAAAATTAATTAGCAGCCCAAGTCGCTATTTTGAAAGTTGGGGAAGTTGTATTACAGGAGAAAGAAACTGGGAAACTGTTAGTGAGCAGCAGAAGTCTCACTTACGTAGACACAAATCTTTTTTAACCTGATGCATAGTCGTGGCAGAGAGATAGCAGCAAACATTGCTAAACCATGCTTTGTTTAATGCAAGTGAAAGGTGGGAGGGTTCAGACCACAATGCACAAAAGGGGTAGAATTTCCCACTTTTTAAAAAACTTATAAAACTTGCACAGATGAGATGAGGATGTGCCCATTTATAATTGTGCCAGCCATGATGTTGGGAGCTGAAGGTACTACAAACCACATCCGGGCCTTTTCTATAAATGAAGCACATACAAAACATGTGCATATTGTAATACATATCTGCAACAACAGAGTTCCTAGCCATTTTTGTATGGATTTAGAAAATTTCTCCTCTAAAACCACTTGGCTTTTAAAGTAATTGCTTGTATGTTTGTTACTTTGCATGTTGTTCTCTGTTATTCTTCAAACTAGGATGGAAAATGTTTTCAGCAAGATGGCATACCCCTGTCAGTGGAACTTTTCAGTTGATGAAATATACTTTAATGCCCCCATGATCAGTTTTGAACTCTTCCTTTGTTCCATAGAGAGGATAATTAGAATCAGCTGCCTGCTTTCAAAATGGCCTTGTTCAGTGCCATTTTATTGATAATCATAGATATGCTTTCAACCAAAAAAAAAAAGCAGAATTAACGATACACTAAACCCCTTCCCCCAATTCTTCTTTTTCCAGGCATCAAAATTATTCTTCCATCAAAACATAACAATTGTTATGAATGATATCATAATACTGTGAACTGCTTAAGAGCTTCCACTTTAAAACTGTAATGGGCCATGCAGACAGAAGGGTGGGTGGGGGGAGGCTAAAAGCATAAATTGAAGATAATCAATGTGAATAGACCTTACCCATTGTGCAGCTTGAATAGGATAAGCACACATTATCTGGCATAATTGGTTCATGTGATTTTCTAATTGAAGAGAAGAAGTAATTAGAGCCTAATTGAAGCAAAGTAACACAATGTCTGTCAGCATTTCTCCTGCTTCCACACATTATATTATTAGCTGTCATCTTTTGCATTGGGTGGACCAAACACATATATGCAACACAAATACCCCCTGCTCCAAAGACCCAAACTGTCACTGTACCAGAATTTGGATTTCTAATCACTAGAGCAAAGATACAGATAAAGGAAATGAAAAGTAAACAAGGTTGGGGATTAACAATGGAAATGGTGTCCTTGTTAATGACTCCAAGTACAAAATGCCCAGTTTATCTAATCAAGAAATGAACTTCATTTTGAAAAATCCAACAAGAATTTTATAAGTTGAGATCATGTAAGCTTCCCAGGTCCCTTCCACACAGCCATATCACCCAGAAAATCCCACAATATCTGCTTTGAACTGAGTTATCTGAGTCCACGTTGCCATATATTCCAGTTTAAAGCAGATAACTTAGGATTTTATTCAGCTGTATGGAAGGGATCCCAGAGCATCACACTCATCCTCATTTGAACCACAGCTTCCTTCACTTTCTTTAAACCCTTCCTTACAAATCAAAGATACATGGATACTTCTGGCTGTCACAAGAAAAATAGTGGCAACAGCTGATGAAATGTAATGAAAAAAATCTATGTTTTTCTTTAGCAAGATCATTTCAGAGGTGGAAAAGTCCATTCTATACTCTAGCTCAGTGTTTCTCAGCCTGGGGTCTCCAGATGTTTTTGGCTTTCAACTCTCAGAAATCCTAACAGCTGGTAAACTGGCTGGGATTTCTGGATGTTGAAGGCCAAAAACATCTGGGGACTTCAAGTTGAGAACCACCGCCTAGCTGAACTAAGGGCCCTTCCACACAGCCTTATATCCCAGAATATCAAGGCAGAAAATCCCACATTATCTGCTTTGAATTGGAATATATGGCAGTGTGGATTCAGATAACACTTCCCATGTCAATGCTCAAGCAAAGACCATCCACAATGATGACCATAGTGGTTTCAACTTCATATCTTGCTCTAAATCTGCTTTGAAATGGGTCCAGATGACTTGTATAATCCATGACTGTTTGGAGCAATGGCCTTCTTGATCACTGTGCCCAGAAAAGGACATCTTATGAGCGAGTCAATTAGTTCAATTAGTTTACTTTAACTGGAACTAAGATTTAGACTAGACACTTTAACGAAACATGGATCTCTTCTTTGTTCCATCTGGATGTTTAAAAAATTCCATTTTCTTGTCTCTCTGTCTTTGTTTGTCAAGAGCAATGGTCCAGTTTCCACTTCAGTAGTGTGCCACAGATTTTCCCTCATGTAGTCTGTTGTTTTAGTCTGTAAAGAAAACATGTAAGGCCTTCACATGCTTAAAATGTATACATATAGATGCATCTTATCTGTTGCCTAATAAGTTGCCAAGCAAAATAATATATTTTTGAAATGGATTACTAGATCAAAAGTCATATTGTTTGCCTGATAGTTATGTGGGATAGAGAAACTCAAATGGAATGGCAGGGCAGACTAGTTTTTTTGTTGTCTTACTTTGTAAAGCATATTGTACACTGATAGTGCTATATAAACAAACAATGGCAGTTAAATATTGTTATGTTTAGTATTATGAAGAACTCCACAAGCAGCCAAGAAAGCCAATGGAATTATTATTTGAACCCCAGCCTTCCTCACTTCAAACTCAACAATATCAAACTAGCAGTTAGGAGTCAACCACCACCTTTCACATAGAAATTGACATAATTTTTAACTTAGTCCTTCATGACTTTTCACATCCCTTTCCAGTGCTAGATAGGATAAAAATATTTCAAGATATTTGTATGTACCATGCAATATGTGAGAGAGATGTTGTCATGAGCAATATTAGATCTTGGATCAATGTTATTGTTCAGAATGTGCATGCTTTTAAAATACAGACATATGCTTAAAATTTTTCTCTCTTCTATGCTTGATTAGAATGTTTGTGCAGTTTTCAATTAGTTTTTTTTTAAAAAATCAACCCCCCCCCCCACACAATTTTGCAGAAGAACTTGAGCAAAAACACACCATCCTTAGTGGGTCTTATGTGCTTGTGTGTGCGCGCTCCCAAACTTCATTAAGTCTTATGATGGTTGGCCATTTTCTAATAATAATAATAATAATAATAATAAAAAATAATAACTTTATTTGTATTCTGCCCTATCTCCCCAAGGGGACTCAGGGCGGATTCCAACATACAATGGCAAACAAACAATACTGCCATAATTTATGAGTATTTTTTACATTCATAATTTTAAAACTGTTTTGCAACTTACAACTAGATGCAACTCACACCAAGCAGTCTTCTTTGGAAGATTAGAGCCCTGCTAACAACATCTCAGATTTACTTCCTATACTTGCAATATTCAAAATCCTTACTCAGGAGTAAGCTCTCTCTGTTGTTCTGTTCTACAATGGTTAAATTGGCCCTCAGCCGACTCAAATCCGGCTTCATCCAATGACATGGCTTTGTCATTGTGTGATCACCGACATTGTGCCATTATTAATTGAACAGATTGAATCCATCTTAATAGTTTGCCCCCCTCTTGGCTTTAGACAAAAGCTTCATTCTTTCCTTATGCTCAATTGCTCCCATAAATGGTTCATTAACACTTTCTTTTGGTGGATGTAGCAGCTGTTCCAGTTTCTTTGCTCCTTTTTGGTATTACAGCTGAAATCTATTTCCTGGGTGTTAACCATTTTTTCTTCCTCGAAAGGCATTCATCCTGAATTATAGGACAAAGGAAGCAAGGAAGATGGGGGATGAGTGCTCAATGGCAGTAAGCTCAGGAAAGCTGAACAAACCCTTCAGCATTCTGTTTATCTACTTTTTTCTGATTCATTTTAAAAAAAAATCTACAAGTTTTTTCTTAGATACTTAAAGGCAAATGCTGAGCACAAATTACAGAGTTAAAACCTTTGAAAACAACCAAACAACACTGTGGCTTCAAGCATATATGAAGTCTCAGTAGGTTCACTCTATGAAATCTGCATAGTTAACTCTTACTTTCACTTACTTAGGTGATCCCTCGTTGTCCGAGTATGATGGCCTTACAAGTTCTTGGGGGACGCCTGTGTGTGAGTTGTTTTTAATGTGTGGAGGTTGGTGAACAGCCGATTAACAGACAGTCTTCACAGGGTGAGGGTCTCAACCAGTGGTGTGGTTAACACAACGATGGTGGCTTCTCAATCTGTTGCAGCCTTCTTCTGCCTTCACAGCCATTGTACCATGTACCATGTTATCTTCCACCTGATCCACCATTGAGGTCTTCGGATTGTGCTCAGTCTGGAAACTCCCCTGGGAGTGCATGACTCTGGTGGTTAGGACCACAGGTTCATTGGAACATGCAAGCCCCCTCACCACGACAAGGTGACAATCCATCGAGGGGGCATACTTAAGTCAAAGTAGGCTTAATCCCTTCCATGGACCCTGGAGCAGTGAAGGCAAGCCCCAAGGATAAGGATGAACAAAGTTCTTGTTTAGGCCTCTGAGGAACTAACATCTAAAAATGCCCCAGATTATAACCATCTTTGCATTCGCTTGATTTGATATCATATATTTCATTTTTTCTTGATGTGTTAATTTAATTCTTTCAACAATTTTATGATATTTAATATATTATTTTGGAATTATATATATCAGAATGGCAGCCAGCTGCTTCTTGAATGACGAGAGAACAGACCTCCTCCTCCTCGTTTGCAGTGGCTGCTGCTCAGTAAGTAGGGACTGAGGCTGAATTGGAAATTGCTGAAACTCACAAGAATTATGGTGCTCAAGCATATATAAAGACCTCATACAGTATTCCAGTCACTGAAAATAATCAATGACCAGTAGTAAAAGAAACAATGTAGAAAAATAGAACATGACACTTATCCAAGCCTCGCTTATCCAAGTTTCTGGATTATCCAAGCCATTTTTGTAGTCAATGTTTTCAATATATCGTGATATTTTGGTGCTAAATTCGTAAATACAGTAATTACAACACAACATTGCTGCGTATTGAACTGCTTTTTCTGTCAAATTTGTTGTAAAACATGATGTTTTGGTGCTTAATTTGTAAAATCATAACCTAATTTGATGTTTAATAGGCTTTTCCTAAATCCCTCCTTATTATCCAAGACATTCGCTTATCCAAGCTTCTGCCGGCTTGTTTAGCTTGGATAAGTGAGACTACTGTACTTGTGAGGCAGTTAACAATGTTTGTTTTTTACTGCAAAAAACTGTCTTCTGGCAACTAAAAGGTCATCAAGTTTTATTTAGCAAAAGTTTTCAGGACAGCCCATTCCATGTATCTGTTGAATTATTGTTCTTTCAATGAAAATGTATTCCAAATAAGACCTAATCTTATTTAAAGTCCCATATGAATTCGTATTTTATTTATTTATTTATTTATTACAATATTTATATCCAGCCCTTCTCACCCAACAGGGGACTCAGGGCGGCTTACAATAAAACACATATATATAAAAAAAATTATACAGTACAATATAAATCAGTTAAAAAATTATAACTGATAAAAACACATTATAAAATGTACAGTGTAGATATGTGAGATTAGATTAGATTTTCAGTCAAATGCTTCCTAAGCAACAGAAAAGCAGACCCCTGTTGATTGCAGAGGCTGCTGCCTGTTATGAGGGAATTGGGGACTTTCATGTTACTCTCTCCTAAACTAGTAAAAGTAATGAGGAGTGCACAACTCCAGGTCACACATTTGCAACTGCCATGTAGGATGCCATCCCCATCTGTCCTTGTTCATGTATTTATTAAATATTCCTCATCATTCTGCCCCCAAATGACACTCTTGTTTCCAAGATGTTAATAAATCTGAATAAACTACCAGGATATGTACAGGAGTAATTATTCTTTCAGATATCCTTTGTTTGTTTAAAGTATTTCTGTATCATCTCCGGTTGCTCCTGACATGAAAAAAAAAAAAAAATCTCCCAGCCCAAAACAAATGAAATCCAATTAAAACAATACAAAAATGAAAATTATTTTAAACACATTAAAATATTCTTTCAAAACTTCTAAAAGCAATTGCATCTTTGTCTGTCTATACATTTCACAGTAGCAGTTTGGAGGGTAACCTTTTCTGATGGGAGAATTGTTATTCAGTTGTGAGTTATTATCATTAAGATTTAATCAGAAGGACTATGAAGAGTCACGTTTTCATATCAGCAATAGCTTAGGTTCATACAGGGCTTGATGAGATGATTAGCTGCAAATGGAAACACATGTAGCGGGCAGACATGTGATCACTGCTCACCGTAGGTGCTGCCAAGGGGGAAAGAGATGGTGTCCTAGAATCAGCCTTCAAATGTAGGCACTCCTTAAAAGGCCTGGGAAGGCAGCAGAAAAAGTTGAGAAGGACATCTTTGAAATTGTTTGAAGACTTTTCCGGTCTCAGAATAGGTCTTACGCTTTTGGCAGAAATGGGATGTTTAATAAAAGGTTGCAATGGGTCACAATGCCTAAAAAAATATCCTTTGCTCAAGGCTCAAGCCAGCTTAGCACAGGAACTTTATAGTCAAAAAGGTGGCAGTTTAACAAAGACACAGAAACCTCATCTGGCTCTCATGCAGGAGCGGCCCTAGGTTTTTTCAGTATGTACGCAAACCTAGGGCCGCGCACCCCCCTCCCCAGACTCCTCCATATCAGTTGCTAAGTGAAAGCAGGGAAACAGAGTCACATGTGACTGAGAGTGCCGCACTTTAGTTAAACTGCCCTTTATGAATACACTTTACTGATCTTTGTTAAATTAGGCAGTAAAGATGTAACAGGTGCCATAGATATTTCAGGCTCCATGATTATTAATGCAATGTTGTAATGAAGCTTGCATAAATTAAGTAGATGTGTGTATATACCTTTACAATTAAGAGTCATAGCTAACATAATGAGTGGAAATGTATTGGGGCTCCCTTGATTCTGTTTCTCCAAGCTGTAACTTGCACTTATACCAAGACTGAGGAGAGTCCATATCCATTGTCTGAGCTTTTGTGATGACTATGAAAGGAGGACACAACCTCCAGTGACCTGATTTGGCAATCGATCAGTTGCAACCCATCCACTGCCTTCCCACTTATTGAGCTCCTTTTAAAATGTCCCAGTTTCTCTTCTACCCTCTCACTTTTTCCCTTTATTAATCATCTTATTTCAGTTACTGCAAACTTAGGTCAAAGTGCAAATGTAGTTTGCACTCAGTTAACTCAGCACAAGGGAAAAGAGGGGAGGCCCGAATCATAGAAGACTCATGAAAAACAAATTGCTGACTTTCCTGACTTAATGTTGTTTTGCTCCTTAAGACTTTTTGCTATCTTGATCACACACTGATGTTTCCTGGTCACATGAGTCTCAGTTATTATCTATATAGTATTGGAGGGGATGGAAGGAGCCAGAAGGATTTCTATTGACTCATTACTGCTCCTGTTGAGATCAGATCTCTGATGTAAGAAACCCCTTTCTTGCTGGGTATTATGCTTGGCAACATTTTGGCTTCATTTTGAGGCTGAGTTAAAACTTGCCTCTTTACCCAAGCTTAAGGAGCCCAATGACTTGCTGGATTATGAGTTCATTTCATTTTGATGAATTCTTTTAAATCTTTATAATAGTCTTTTAAATTGCTCTCAGATTGTTGGTTTTTGTCTATACCATGGCTTCTTAAACTGTGGGCCCCAACTCCAAATGGAGTTTCCTCAGCTCAATGTTGGGGTCATGAAAAATTTGGCAACAGTAAAAGGTTTCTGTACACCACCCAGCTATGCAAATCTATTTGCAACAACTTACAGTGCTTATAGCGATCTCTGCAGAAAATGCTTTAGCTGTACTGCACAAAAAGGAAATCAGTCTGTTTAGTATGCCTTTCTGTGCTGATTTATTATATGTAAATGTTTGATTTTTATACCTATTTTATATACCTATATATCTAAGGTCTTGAAAACATTTCTCAGATGGAAAGGGGTCTTGGGTCGAAATTTTTTTAAAAAGCCCTGTCCTATATCATCCCCTTAGGTATCCAAATATAGGTGAGATACCAATATTTGAATGAATGATTGAATACATTTGCATGGATTGAGGGAAATCCCCATTTGTGACAATGGAAGTTCTCCCCTACTGAAATCATTGGCACAGAAAGTCTAATTGGGGTGCATGGGGTGGGAACGAAAGGAAAAGGGAGAGAATGATAATATGAATAGATGCACTAAAGAGGAACAGCTTCAGATCTAATCTCGAATTTGAATTAATCATTAAAATGCCGGTCATTGTTCTCAAGTGATGTCATATATTGTATTGGAAAATCTGTGGGCGACTGAATACTTGACACTATTGCTGATGCCTAATGACATGCTACCAAGACTCATTCATCTGCAAATGAAGGTCTCCTTTTGAATCTGAGTTGAGGCACAGGCAAAGTGGGTTTCATCTTCTACATTTCTGCATCATCGAGGACTTCTCCAGATGGCTGCTTCCCACCATCTCCATCTGGCACCCAGGTGTAGAAGCTCAGGAAGTGGACATCTCAAGGATCTCTAGAAAATGTACCCTTTCCCTTCATTTGTTCAGGTTCATATCGCAATGCCAGCTGTAGAGGATGCATAGTTCCATTACAATAACAGCCCACTTTTTTGTGAACTGAAGACAGGTGAAGGATAGGAATGGGTCTCCATGGCCTGTAAGGATTGGCCTCTGCTCTCTCAGTCCCATTCAGACCCACCACCCAGATGGATACACTCCCAGTTCAATTCACTACAGCTTCAGTTTAAGCCAGCCTCTCCATAATTCATGCAGCTGGAATGTTTTGCATCCACTTAAAAAGCAATAATGGTATTTCTTTCACTGATGTCATTACTGTTGTTAACATCCATATCAGTCGATCATACACCACATCAAGCTGACCATTAGCATTTACCCTGGTTAAATATGTTCAATTGGTGTTTAAACAATATAGGTATTCAATAAATTTTGCATTGCAAAAGGGGAGACATGGAGAAAGTAAAGGAAGAGTGATGGAAGGATAGATCAAATGTATTGTGAATAGAAATGGAAAGCTGGTAAGAGCTCTGAAAAGAAATAATAAAAGTATCAAAAGACTGAGCAACATGCATGACCCTAGGATAAACAGAAACCTGTGCAAGGAATGCTTTAAGTGCTTCCCCATCAGTACAGCTTTCTTTAAAAAATTATAGTGCTTATAATGTTTGTATTGCATTCATTGCATTGACTGTATAGCATTGGGCAATGTTTTCTCAAAATAAAGCCACCTGTTTCTTCAACTGCTTTTTCCTCTAGAATGAATGGCATCAAATTGAAGAAATTAAGTAACTATAAGGCTAATTTTGTGAAACTTCGTATTTATAGTTAGCACCTCCCAAACCTGCAGAAGTTTGGAGGAAAATAGATTTATTTCCTCTAAGCCAACTTACTGACTAAAATGCACTCAATAAAGATTGAGGTCTATTTCACACTATAGAATTATAGCACATTGTCTAAAGAGGGCATTGACACTGTTAAATTAATGCAATTTGACACAACTTTAACAGTCATGGCTCTTTGCTATGGAATCATGGGCGTTGTCAATTACTGCATCTTTAGCCTTCTCTGTCAAAGAGTGGTGGTGCCTGACCAAATTACATTGCCCATGATTCCACAGTATTGAGCCTTGGCAGTTGAGTATTGTCAAACTGTATTAATTCTACAAAGTAGATGCACCCCAGCTTTCCCACTCTTATGGCCAACCCTGTTGACTGAAGTATTCAGAGAGCTGAAAACTCATATACTATCTTCCATTTCATTAGCCAAGCATGTGAGTGATACTTAGGCCATAATAACTGCACACGTGGGTTGACAATTAATGTGGCCCAATAGCCATTTATCCTTTGGGGAAATAAGAAGTGATATCACTATTTTAGTGTGGTGTAGAAAACATAATGTCCAGTATTCTACATCAGCTACTAAACAGAGTAGTGTCACAATTGTAACTAAATTGCAGTTGTGAATAAATAAGACGTGTGGATGAGTAAATCTAGCTACATGTTTTGTATTCATGATCACTACCTATTCATGATTGTGAAACTATTGTCACTCTTTCCCTAACATACTTCATTGAACATCAGCTGCACGGGAGGAGGAGAGCCATTCTGCTTGTGACTGGAGTATGGGCCCATCTGATTTGAGAGGGCTGGGCCAGAACACATTATGCAATTAGGAAATTTACATTGCTGAAAGGTTTTATGGGAGTGCATGTGTTTATGTGTCGAGGGGTGGGGGGGGGGCATGGAGAGACTGCTCAGGTAGGAATAGTCATTGGTAACTTAATTGTCACATTTGTCCCAAAGGTCCACCTCGGCAGCCAAGTTGGCTGGTGGTCTGGTGTTTCTAAGGCAGTGAATCCACTCTGTGTTTTAATCTTAACTTTAAAGAATAATCAATATACTTGATATCTTTTGAGGATTTAGTTCAGTACTTCGGATAGCTCATTGGAAATCCAGACTAAAATCCAGAGGGGATTTACTCACAACCATTGTTATTCCTTAAGGCAGGGGTGGGGAAATGAGGAAGAGTAGGGGGCCATGTTAGTCCCCTAGGGGACTTTACAACCCTCTGTGGCATGAGAGTCATCCAAAATGTTTTAAATGACTTTTTGCCCCCAAATCCCTCTAGAAGATGAGGGACTTTTATAATACTTTGGGGCTTTCCTGGACTATTTGAGCTTCTTTTTAACAATAGAAAGTAAGCTAAAATAATGAACTATTCAATTACTGTATATAAAAGACTTCTTTGGACCTACCTTGACCAAAAGTGAGCCCAAAATGTAGCGGAGACTTGCGGTTATTTTTTAGAAAAGTAACTTTTCTAAGCTCTGCTTCAATTGTGGACAAATACATTTAACTGAAAGTAAGCAAGAACCCCTAAAAATTTGTATAGACTCCCTGTTTGATGCTGTTAGACTATTTTAAAATGCACGTGCAAAGCACATAATAGCAAAAATTTATGCCACCATCTCCTTGTTAATGTTTGCAGTGGAGAAAAATCAATAAAAAACATAACAAAAGATCAAATTGTTGTTTATGTTCCCTGATAAATTTTCACCTAATTTTCATGTATCTTGTAAGAATTACTGACAAGGACATTATTGTGAAGGAATAATCTTGAAAGAAGTCAAAGGGTCAGCTTGTTTTTATTTTTAAAGCCTGGCTCCTTTGAGATTTGAGAGAAAATTAAATTGCTTGCATGTACTCTGTGTTGATGGAGGTCACACATAGACTTGATTCTACAATTATTCTTAAGTCTACACATTTGCTTGTAGCAAAGATGATGATGGCTGGGAGGGCGGGGGACAATAAGGGGATGTCCTGCATACTGTGACCATGGCCCAAAGAGCAGGATGGCCCTGCTAGAAACTTAACAAAATGAATGCTGTTTACATTTAGTCGTGCACAGGAGAGATCTCCAAGAGAAGTTTCGTAGTGTGTGAAGCTACAGGGAGAGAGAGTGTTTGGGTTGAGTCCAGATATAGGGCCTTTCCTTATTACACACTTCTACCATGGTTGAGACCTCAATTCTGTAGTTTAGGAAAGAAGGGTAGCAGTGGTTCCCAGCCTTGGCTCCTCCACGGGTTTTGGACCTCAGCTACCATAGATCCCAGCCAGCATAGTCAACAGAAAGAAATTATGGGAGAAAATGTCCAAAATATCTAAAGTGGTAACGTTTAGGAATAATTGCACTAGAGTTTTCTGGGTGAGAATTTTACTGATCTCAGGATGGCTTCATTATTTTTGTTTTATGAATACACTTGGGCACTTTGGCTTTTACTTAACTTATTTAATCTATTGAAACCCCTGTATTTTAAATGTGCTTTTAACTAATGTTTTTACTGTTTACTGTTTAACTTGTTTATTTTGTTTTATTTGTTCTCTTTTATTAGCTTGTCATTTATTTTGTATATATTCCTTATTGTGTTTACTCATGTTGTGAGCCACACCAAGTCCTTTCAGGGAGATGGGGCAGGATAGAAATAATAATAATAATAATAATAATAATAATAATAATAATAATAATAATAATAATAGTGCAGTTTTCTGGCATCTGTCCAGAATCAGCAGCATCCACCGTGGTCCTTTATATCCTGGGCAACGACCGAGCCAGTATAGACTTCGTTTTGGTTTGATTCTCCATAATGCTAATGGGTTAGGTGCTCTTAGTTCTACTCCTCAGCTGAGACCTCTCTGGATGGTTGAACCTGCTGGTAGTTACACTCCCGCCAGCACAGCTCTCAGTCATCATTGGAGTAGTTAGCCCCCCCCCCCACCACGTAAAGGTGGCACCTACGGGGGGTGGGGGGGGGTGCCATGCCGAAAGATCTCAGCCAACATTTGGAAACAATAGACATTGACAAAATTACGATCTGCCAACTGCAAAAGGCCACCCTACTGGGATCTGCATGCATCATCCGAAAATACATCTCACAGTCCTAGACACTTGGGAAGTGTTCGACTTGTGATTTTGTGAAACGAAATCCAGCATATCTATCTTGTTTGCTGTGTCATACAATAATAATAATAATAATAATAATAATAATAATAATAATAATAATAATGGCAAAGAATGGGGCCACAGCTATTGAAGTGGAATCATACTGCTATAACCCTATAGTGTTAAAAGCTCCTTAATGATGCTCAGGGAAGATTCACTGCAGTCAATGAGACCAAGGACCTTATCATATGGGAGAGTCCCCCCCGCCCCCCGGTGCCATTTTGCCAGCAAGTGTGGTGAAACAGCAGGAACGAGGGGTGACTCTGTTGCCCCGTGTGCAGCTCCTGAGTGGCAACGCTTCCTCTATCACATGGCAGGAGCATTGCCCAAACTCCAATGGAGCCAGCACAACATGGGAAGGCTCCTGTGTTTGGGGAGAAGCGTTCAAGGACGCTTTCACCCTGGTTGTGGGTGGAGCCACAGCCGGAAATCATATAATGTTGTGTGATTGCTGCCATGGGGCTCCGTCCCTGAGGAAGGCTCTAAGCATTCTAGGACACTTATTTTCATCAATGTGATGAGGTTCTTAAGGGACCAACACAAGTCTCACTGATTTTAATCATCCCATTCTAGGTATAATCAAGGGCTCCTATAGGCAGCCACATGTATGAAGGGGTTATAGTATTGCTGTAGTTTTCCAATTTTTTAAAAAATATTCAGATGATAGCTCTTTTGTCCCAGCCTCTTTTTTAGGATTTGTGGCAACAGACGCAACATTTTATTCATTCCCTCTGGGTAGTTCCTTCACGATTTCTTATTCTCTTCTCCTTTTAAAAAGTGTTGTACTGCTATAGTATTATGGTTAGCCCTCCACATTCATTGTGATTAGAAGTGCAGGACCCTTGTGAAAGTGGAAAAAGTCAAGTAAAAATGCTACTTTTATGCCTCAGAAAAAACCTCTCTAGGAATCTCTCTAGGTCCTCCAACATGACTCTACTGGGATTTGGCCATAAATTTGCTCTGGAGGACCAAGTAATTCCTAGAGAGTTGTTATTTCTAGGAATCTGTAGGTCATCCAGTGGGACTCTATGGCTAACTTCCTGTGGATTTGCATTGGGGGACTTAGAGATTCATAGAGTGAACATTTTAATTAAATCCATGAATACACAAATATGCAAAAATCAAGCCCTTGGATGTGGCAGGTCAAATGTATAATGTGTCAGTGAAATGGCATTTTGAATGGTAACTCAACAAGGCTATTTTTAAAAAATGAGAAATGAGAAATCTTGCTATTCAGCAAATTACACTCTGTTTATATATCTAACCACACTACAAAAAACAAACAAAAAAACAGAGAAGAGCCCTAGTGCAAAGCCAAAATAATGCCACAAACAGTCCCGTCCCCAAGAATAAAACAAGTGAATCAGGAGGCAATACCAACTAGTCAAATTCAGCAATATCAATTCTATCAAAATTATATTGTGAGCATTCTTCTTTACCCATCTGGAATAGCCCCAAGTTTTAACCCAACTCTATGAATCCTATGCAAGCAATTGCATCCCAGAGAGAGTAGCAAGCTGATTTTTCTGGTGACTTTAGTTGATATTCTGAAATACTTTGGTTCATTTATCCATTATCAGATGTGTTAAATAAGACTTTCAAGGACATTTTATGCATTTTTATTGAGAATTAACTCCCATTGTATGCAATGGATCTTGTTCCTAGGAAAGCATACCTGGAACTACATCTAAAGGTTATCAAATCACATTTCAATTTCCAGACAGTTCTTATTTAGCAACAGTTGGCAGATAACACAATCAAGGATGACATGTGTCCCAGTCATCTGCCATTTACTGTCATTGTGATTTGAATATTTCTTTTAAAAATGTGAATTATAAATGTTTTCAAATAAAAATAATTAGTTGCTGTCCCAGTTCTATAGTTTTGAGTCAATATGCAGATGTAGTGAAGCTTACAGTATCATACATTGCAGAGAGCCAGTGTAGTATTGTTCTTTGATCACTGGAATAGGACTCAGGATATTATCACCTGAGTCTCCTAAAACAGGTTCTCCCATGATACACTCGGCTGAGATGGGAACATGCCTGCCTGGCTCCTCTTCTTGCCCCATACATTCGTTTTGTACACACTTTGAGCATGTTGAGTTTGCCACACATGCAGGAATGTGACTCCTCCCATCCTTGCTGCATACATGGCCCAGCCTTTTTTTTTAATGATAAGAACATGCAACTTTAAGAGTTCACAAGTGTGAGGCTGTACAAACCCTGAACTCTTCTATTTTCACAGTTTCAAAGCTGAAATGAAATGTATCTTCAAATATTAAAAAAGTAAGCACTTTGTAATGCTAATACCTTTTGTTTTATGGTTATTGTGAGGTGTACTTTAAAGTTTTTTAGTTTTTATAACTTTGGCATATAGATGTCCCTTTTTTAAAACACTGCAAAGGTTGGTACTCCCTTTCTTCCTCATCCACTTTCCACTAATTGAAATGTTATGTGTTTCACAGACAGCTCAGAGAAGTAACTGGCTATGTTGTCATAACCAGACATGAAATGATGACATCAGTGATTAGATCCTCCTGGATCTTCCAGGGTTCTTGGCTCCGCTTTCCTCATTTCACATCTGATGATAGAGATGAAGCCAAGTGTTTCTCTGATCCTTCCTGCTGAGAAAGGAGTACAGAATGACTACATGGAGGTAGCTTCAGGGGATTTTCAGTAATCTGAGGTATATGGTTCAGTGTATGTCTGCATGTCGATATTTATGCTACGTTGAAAGGATATAAGATCGATGTCATTGTATGGTGTGGAAAAAGTGGATTAAAATATTTTTCTTCCTGTCTCATAATAACTAAGCCTGAAGCCATTCAATGAAGTTTCATGGTAGGAGATTCAGGCAAGACAAACACTTCACACTGATTTGTTAAGCAGAGAGACATGTGACTAGAATATGATCCCCTACTTCGACAACTTTAAAAAAGAATGAGGCAAATTCGTGGAGGATGAGATTGTCAACAGCTGCTAGTCAGGAAAAATGTATGTCATTTCCCTACCACAGGCAGTACAACTCAGTGTTTCACTTACCAAGGAGGGAAAGATGGAAGTAATAGTCTTGCTGGAAGGTTTCCTTACGTTGGCTGCTATGTGAACTGGATGGGTCTTTCATTATTTTTGCATAGGTGTCTGAAGAAAAAACATGTGTATTTCTCCTTAATCCAAAGTTTCAGTAAGTGAAACCACTCTACTTAAGTGGCTAGCCCTCCAAAGCAGTCCTGAAAAAGATTATAGTTCTACACCAGCAATAACAATTTTGACAACAGTACCCAAAGTTGTTATGCCAGCATATACTGACAAGTAGAAAAAGATAGGTTTGGAAGATTTGACACGACAGTGAAATATGTAATTGAATAAAGGCTTTCTAAAGAAGAAGAGGCTAAGAAGAATGAACCAAAATGGGGGAAATGCAGTATTAAATTTTTTAAAAAAACCCATGTGTAACACATTTGCCAGAAAAAGCATTTAGATGGTTTGGGGAAAATAATTGGAAGGTTTGATTGGTTTAGTATAACGACTACTGTAAAAAGGAGGGAAAATTTGCAATACATTTTGCCTGCGAGTGTGTGTGTGTGTGTGGGGGGGGGGGGGGGGGTAAATTGATAGAATCATTAGTGAGACCTCATGTGGATTCAGATCTCCAGTACTCCCCACTCTGGTAACCAGAAGACTACAATTCACATCATCCCCAGCCTCTGGAGGCTTTTAGAGAACATGTTGAGAGGGTAGCAATCTGAAGAGGTTTAAAATCCAGTTCCATAGTTTATTCTACACAAATCTTTATTAAGGTGATACCACCAGGCACTTCTCGAAGCTGTTTGCCACTGGGAAGGTTTCCCATTTGAATCCTGTTAAAATGTGTGAGTTTTGGATAGTTGACAGCTCTCATTCTTCTCAATAGTACTTGCTTAACTGTTGCTATTGGAAGTCTGGGCTCAGAATGAATAAGACATATTTCAAAATGATTCATGGTTTTTGTTGCATCAGACAAATAATCAATTCATCTTTGGGGATGGGAGACTAGATGGTCCTTCTTGGGCTGCACCCCTGTAGACTATAGGCAAAAAGCGACATGCTTGAATGTTACCAAGTGTAAAAAAGAACAGAACAGAACCTTCTCCACAACATACCACACCCCAAGGGTTCAGCCTAGAAGTCCCTCTCATATTATAGATTTCCATGCACACAAGCAATCACAGCAGGAGGATTTTTTTAAACTTTACCTACTACTTTTCTATTAAAAAAAAAAAGAAAAAATTGGGGTGCTCAAATATTTGAGATCTTACTCAGAAAGAGTATATTTAACCCTTTCTTACTGCACCATCTCATCAATTTATTTATTTATTTATTTATTTGCATCACTTTTACCCTGCCTTTCTCCCCGAGGGGACTCAAAGCAGCTTACAATAAATAGGCAAAAATTCAATGCCTAAAAACAATGTAAAAACAACAATTCATATAAAACAATCTACCAAACAACAATTTATATAAAACAGATACCACTGCAAAATAAAATCACATTATATAAAATTTTAAGCATGTCCAAGATTAGAATCCATTCAATCTAAATTGCTTCATCAAAGTTACCATGAGCTCCATGTTTATGCAAGTATGGTTTTGTATTTACAATGGCATGTACCCTGTCAAAGGATATATGGCTACCTTTTTATAGCAAAACAATACTTAAAGATTATGATTGTTAATCCACATACAGAAAAGAACATCATCTATGAATTAGAGGAAGTTAATTGATATAGACTGGAAATAATTTTAGTAGGAATAGTTTATATTTAGATGAGTTGTTTGATCATCATGTCAATGTCTATAGTTGTGACATTGGTTCTGAAGATTTCCCACAAATCATGAAATATTAATTCATGACAAAGTTCTTCATATGAGTGAAATGTAAAGATAACAAAAGATTCAGATTATTGTCAAATTATCCCAAATACTGGAGCCCTGTTCTCACAACAAACATTACATGTAGCAAATGTTACAATTATATGTGTGTATTTATCTGGACTATTTTGATCTCCATGTGCTGCTTGGATTGCACGTACAGCAGTGGCAGGGGCTCCATGTTACTGGATGGTGAATTCACTTCCGGGTCCTCAACAAAGCAACAATATTTATGAGTACATAAACATAGGCATACTTAAAACCAATTGCATAACAAACTAAACAACACACATTTCTACTCTAATTACATGCAACTCTACAAGCAGATACCTAAATTAGTGTTTAAAGTGGATTTCCAGCTTTTCTTTTTGTAGATTTCACTATAATTATTAATATAAGTATTATATTACTGTATATCCAACAAGTTGTTTACTTGTGAATTCACTCCAGGGTTATGTCAAAACTCTAAAGAAATATTCCAACACACTGAATCCTAAACTTAAAATAAGTTCAGCACCTCGGTCAGCTCCTTTGCACAAATTGATTCGTTGCCCCACTAACATAGAAAACAATCAGCTGCCACTGGTATACATACACTGGTTGTGTCCACTAATCAGAATGAATATGTGCTCCCCTGACCACACTGTTGGTACACACAGAGGTTTAAGCTGAACTGTTGATAGACATCAAGAGTTCTAGTTAATTCTCGACTGGCGCACAGAACTATCACAGATGCACCTCTCCCTTTCTTTCCTCCATTCCATATTAATATAGAAGCCGTACTGGCATCTCCTTTTCATTATGAACAAACCTTTAAATCAAACAGCAGATCAACCAGCCCCTCTGTGCTACCATATGTTCCTTAAATGAAAGGCAAGGTAGCATTCTTCAGACTAGCATGAAACTGCAGAGCTTTCTGGGTAACATTATGCAAATTAACAGCATGCCACTATAGGTAAGTTTCTCAGTAGCATTACCTCCTAGGGATATCCCAGTTTGTCTCTTCAAGATGAAGCACGTTGCCTATAAATATTTTACCCTTCCTTGGGTTTCATGGGGCTGTTGCTTCAGCTGTGCAGGGTTGGGGTGGGGGGATAAATCAAGAAATGGACACATTGCAGGTTAAATTCCGCAATTAATGTTTGTACAGAATTAATCTTAAGATTTATAATTGGTTGTTGGAAGCAAATATTAATGATATGCAAAATTGCACAAAATCTGGATTGAAGTTATTGGGATAGCATTAAATGTGCCAGAATAGAATATTATGCAGTGATGCTGGAAATATCATTCATGCATCCATACATTTGAGAAGATGGTTGCTGGATCAGGGCTATCCCAGGTCTTGAGATTTCAGCACCAAAACATGAGATCACAGGTAGAAGGTAGATTCAATAGATGATATAAGAGTTAGATTATAGGATACAGTGATTTATTATGATACGTTAAATATCAATCTGAGATGCACAAAACATACTGTTTAAGTAAAAACAAGGTGTCAAATGTGGAGACAATATATCTCTTCATTTTCCAAGCCAGTATCTTTGTCCTGAGATTCCCTTCTTGCCTTAAGCACTGGAAAAGAAGATCCTTGCTCTGAAATTCAACATTATGCCTTGAGATACAGTAACCTCATCTGATAAACTAATATTAGCATTTGGGGAAGCTGATATTTTCCCTTTAGAAGTTTAGGCATTGTGAAGGAAAATTCATCACACATTTCTTTTTTTTTTGGAGAAAACATCTTGCAAGACTTTAATTGACCAGAAGATGAGTGACCAGAAAGTGCTGCATGTTTCAATTTTAATATATGAAGCTTTGCTAATGGTACAGGAGCAAAGAAACACCTGGGAAATCTAATGAAAACAGATATAGTATTTATATACATTATTATATCCTTTCAAGATATAAGTGAAGTTGCTATATTTTCAGGCTAATGTAATGAGTGGGCATCTGGAGACTTTTATTATTTTATTTTAAAAATGAGACTATTGTCTTGGTTAGTCGTCAGCCTTAGCTCACTGCTATTGAAGTCAACAAAATAGCTCTTATATAATCCATCTGACTAATGCGTTTGTCAAGTTTTGAAAGGTGTTGAATAGCCAATGATGTTCTTCTAATGAATTTGGAAGGTAACCTGAATTGTGTTGAGGCTGCATCTATAGAATAGAATTAATACAGTTTGACACCACTTTTACTGTCTTGGCTCCATGATATTGAACCATAGGCATTGTGGTTATACAATGGCTTTTGCCTTTACTGCCAAAGAGTGCTGCTTCACCTGGGATTTGGTGCTTTTTGGCAGAGGAGGCTAAAGACATTTAAAGTCATGTCAAGCTGCATTGATTGTATGGTGTAGATGCATGCATGATTCACATAATTATCATGTTTGTTACATGGAGGAAAACCTTTCCTACAGTATTACTTGCAGCTAATACAATTTCTCTGAAAACATCTTCAGTATAAACTGCTACCAGTTTGGGATCGGGCTGTGGCGCAGGCTGGAGAGCAGCTGCAATGAATCACTGCAATGAATCACTCTGACCAGGAGGTCATGAGTTTGAGGCCCGCTCGGAGCCTATGTTTGTTGGTCTTTGTTCTATGTTAAAAGGCATTGAATGTTTGCCTATATGTGTAATGTGATCCGCCCTGAGTCCCCTTCGGGGTGAGAAGGGCAGAATATAAATGCTGTAAATAAATAAATAAATAAATACCACACGTTTATTTTACTCATGTAGATTTTCCCCATATTTCCCCATTGCATTTCCAATTTATATGTGCCAGCCATTTCAGATAAGAAGGTTTGGAAGCTCCTTGCATCTGGGGTATTTTGACACCACACACCAGTTTAGGGAATCCTTAGATTTAATTTTTTGAGGGGTTGTTTGAATTCTTATCCTTTGGTACCTCGCCAAGCTATAAATTCTAGGAATACATAGGTTGTCCCCATGGCAGCTAAATTGCAGTTTCTCAAGTTCCCCTGACACGAAAAAAAAGCTAAATTGTGATATTAGCAGGAAACAAAATTTGTATATATTGAACCATGAGAAAACAAGGGTGTCACTGTTTCAACTATCCTTGTGGACAATTATGGACTATTTCTGCTCAACCTGTATCCAAAATGGCAAAATAGAAAAGATCAGTCTAAAAGTGTTTGTTATGGTCTATAAAACTGTATATGGCTTGGATCCAGGTTATCAGTAATACTATATTCTTACATATGAGCCTGTCTAGATTTTGGGATATTTTTTTCTGTCTTACCATCCTTACAGATACATGAGGCAGGGCTTTCTTGATTGCTGCTCTCTGGCGTTAGAACTCCCTTGCTTGCTTGGCTCCTTCTTTGTTGTCCTCCAGTAGTGGATGAGGTTTCTTGTTTTGACAGGCCTTTGGGTACTGACTGTTTTTAGGGCAAGAACCTTTAATAATGTGTGGCATTGTTTCTTGAGGGATAGGTTTTAAAAATGACTTCTAATTATATTTTAACATTTGCATATTTTCAGTCTTTGCTTCTGTTTACATTTTTAGCTGCCTTGAGTCCTAGAGTTGGGAAACAGCTGAATAAATAAATACAATAATAACAATAATGACAAGAAAAGGGATGGGGAGGAAAAAAATTTCATAGGCCCAGCCATTCAAAAAAACCTGAATTCCTTGGACTCTCTTGCAATTGGATCTAATCAGAATGATATCTAGTTCCATAACAATGTATTCTGGAATCCTGAATGAGGAAATGTATCTGTGGGACATAGCTGTGTCTCATGGTGCTGCTTCCCAAAATCACTTGATGAAGTCCTCCCAACAAGGTAATTTGCGAGTTGTGTGAGTGGAGACATATCCAGATATTGTTCTTTAACTGAATGCATGCATCCAGCATCCACAGGGATCTCTGTAGTTCTTTGTGTTGACCCTTCAGATGATGTCCGTGCAACATATCCAACTACAGTGGGCCCATAGTATCTGCTGGGGTTTGGTTCCAGGAATGATTAAATAGTTCGCTTTTTGAATTATAGGTGGAAAACTTTTAAGCCATGGATGGTGGAATTTGTCGATGCAGAATCTATGTATACAGAGGGCATATTGTATAGGTAAGCAGCTGGATGTATCTCTGCTGACTGCCCTTTTAATGACACAGAAATAGCTGTACTTTGGAGGCTAGGCGCTGTATCCCATAAAAAGTGGGTTGAGGGGACATGGTTGGTAAAAGATTGTAACCAAAATGACCCAAATAGTGAATTACAATGGCATCCTCATAATTCACCAATAAGAATCTGGATGAGATTTTTGAAATTACCTTCATCAAGTAATGATGGTACTTTATTGTTCATAATGAATAGTACTAATGCAGCCACCTAGAGATTTTATAAATTACAATGACTTTTAAGGTTGGTAAGATGGTGAAAGATACAGATTCCTAAAAATACTGCAAAAGTATTTATAGAGAAACAAATTCATAAAATGCATGTGTCCCCTAAGAAAACTTGTCTCAAGAGAAAAACTCACAGCTCAGTCACTCTAGCTCTAACCTTCTGCGCTGAAGGCAAACAAGGTAGGATACAAACAGATTGGGAATTAATTGGTGTAATTAACATTTTGTATATATAATGACTTATAATCAATACCTTATGCAAATATCTGTATTGATGTGTTGAACAAAGGCTGTTATATTTGGGTATTTTATATATAAAAACAAGTCTTTCTCTAAATCCCCAGCTGTAATGGAATTCAAATAATTCAATTCACTTAAAAGCTGACAGCACATTTTTCAAGGTAAAAGAAGATCTTTCTGTGACCTTATAAACTGAAACGGCTGTCTAATTAAAGGATTTTTGGTCTTGTTAAAATGTTACCTTTCTGAAATGATCAAGAGCTTGATCTCAAGGTGTTGTGTCTGTATCATACAAGACAAACTTTGAAAAACACAAGAAATGTTGACTCCTTTTGATGGATAAGCAGTGTGGCCCATGAGCTACATGGATTCTTGAGCATCTGGGGTTTTTCCTATACTTACTACCCTTGTTGCAATGAGTTCAGCAGAATGATCTTTGAACCAACAGCATACTCATTTTTTAAAGAAAAATATTAAAACGACAGACTAGATGTTGACATGCTGTGCATGATTATAAAACAGTAATATAAATGTGAGTCAATGGTAATAACAAAATGATTACCTCATAAAAACATGGTGAGCAAATGAGAAAACAATACAAGCACATTCACTGAAACCATAGGTGCAGCTACACTGTAGATTTAATGCAGTTTGGTACCACTTTAACTGCCATTGCTCAATGCTATAGAATCGTGAAATTTGAAGTTTAGTGAGGCAACCAGGACTCCTTGGCAGAGAACACTAAAGAACTTATAAAACTACAATTCCCATGATTTCATAGCATTGAACCATAACAGTTAAAGTGGTGTCAAACTGCAGTAATTCTACACTGTAGATGCAGCCTAGGACAACATTAATAATAGATATTATAAATGAGCACTATTAAAAGACTTTTTAAAACCCCTAGCTCTTCTACCTTTAAGAGTCCAGGTTTTAGATATAAAGATTATGATATTGTATAAGAAAATCCCATGCTCTTGTCTTCCAATATTTGAAAATGTTTCTCTGCTTTAAACAAAAATTTCGGAAACTGGCTTCAGTTCCAAACACAAGCAAAGTTTGAATCTTTTGCTCATCTTAAGAGAAAGTTGCAAATCCCAAATTGTGAGGCAAACCGAGGGGAAAGGGAATGAACAAAGCCGAAAGAAAAAATGTTGTCACTTAAATGCTAGTCTGCCTGAATTTCTTGTTGCATCAAAAGTTTATTTACTGTATTACTTTGATTCTAAAACATGCTTTCCCCCAGTCTAAACATCTCTAAAAACAGGGTGCTTAGAATTCCAGGTGTTTATATAAACATATACAGGTAGAGAGAGAGGGGGGGATTTCTTTGTTGATGCTACTGAAATTAGTGTGTGTCTTTCAATCAATGGCAGAATTGAAGAAATATAGTATTTCTTTATTTTCCCAGATTAATTTCTTAAGTCTTCCCTTTAGAAGTCCAAAAATTCATAAATGTAGGTACTTCAAGTTCATCCTTATTGTAAAAAGTTCACCCCTTCCCCTTAGATGATACCTCTTCAGTATGTTGCCTTCAAGGATTTGAGCCATCAGAGAAGTGGCCCCAAGGGCTATGAAAGTGGCATTTCTGCATCACATATATCTATGTTTTATATCCTTCTTCCTTATTCCTGGAAATTCTCTAAGGAGGTTTGTGAATCACAAACCAAAGAATTCTTGGTACCTTTATAAAACTATAATTTTCAGCATTTTTGGAAGGAACTCTGACAGTTAAAGTGGCATAAAATAGATAGAAATTTGCAGGGCAGTTTCAAGTATAAAGATATATTACACCATTATATTATTAAGAACCAAAATCTGACTCATTGGTGCCATAATATTTCTGATTCCTGTATAGGGATGTGAAAGCTGATAGTAGAGAATGTTGACAAGAGGAAATAAACTTATTTGAAATGTGATGCTGTAGAAGAGTTGAAACCATGGGCTGCAAAAAAGACACATAAACAAGTACAAGAACAAATCCATCCTAAACTTTCATTAGAAATCCAAATGATTAAACTAAGGCTTTCACACTTTGGACATATCACGAATCATATCACTTTGGACATTTATCTCATGATATGCCCAAAGTGTGGTATCATGAGATAACTAATGGGAAAAGATGATAAGGCTTGGTAAAGTCAAAGTTTAAGGCTGTAGGGAAATAAGACAGTATTACAGGTGGATTGACTAAATTAAGGAAGCCATGGTCCTAAATCTAAGATCTGAGAAGGGGGAGTTGATGACTGGGGCTCTTTGAGATCTTTCACTCATGGTGCCATGATCAATCAAAGTCAATATGAAGACATCTTTCAATGATAGCAGGTATGCCCTCAATGGCAATGAGTCCCTTTTACAATTTCAGAATTATAGCACTATGATTCCACTTTAACTGTCATGGTTGCATTAAAGGGCATCCTGGCAATTTCAGTTTAGGGAAGGGTTTTGAAAATTCTCAGCCACATCACTCTAGTTCTTTAGGGGTGTGTGCTTTGGCTGTGTTTTCTTGCATGGCAGGGGGTTGAACTGGATGGCCCTTGTGGTCTCTTCCAACTCTGTGATTCTTTAGTTCTAGTGCCTTCTCCAGCTACAAGATCTAGTATTCCATAGGATGCAGCCATGGAAGTTAAAGTGGAGTCATAGTGCTAGAATTGTGTAGAATGAGAGGACCCAAGAAATAGGCAGTCTGGTGCACCTGGTACACCAGTACACTGAGAAGGCACAACATTTTGAGACCTTGGAGATAGAATGTATTGGACAAAAATGAAAGTAGCAGGTCCTCCTAACTTTTGCCATCCTGACTGCACTCTAATGTTGCTTGGACACATATGTTTCAGTTTTCATCTGTGAAATGTTGGAGGATATGTGAGTGTACTGGGAAGGGCAAGATAGTACCTTGTCTACTCTTCTCTTTGCCTTCCCTGAGTTAACTGAATAAAAACTATTTTTGTACTTTGTACTTTGAACTCAGTTTGCTATAATTGAATGGGGACATGATGAGGACAAGGGATAATGTAAGAGAGGGTAAGATAAACTGGCACATTTTAAATCAATTGAAAAAGTTGGATGACTGGCAGATAGGGGCAGTTGGAGGGTATATTCATACCACGAGCACTTGGCTCCTCACCAGACTAACCCCAAGCGAATGGATCCACCAATAGGAAAACAGACTATCCATCTGTTTCCTAGAATGCTGCTGGAGTGTGCAGTTTGATCTCAAGACTTTTCAGGATAAGTATGGCATATTTTGCTATGCTTTATTTGTCTTTCTAGATTGCTTCAATTTCATCTTGCCCTGGTTTCTTAGCAGGTTATATAGTCCATTCCTAGACTTATAAATATGTCACTATCTGCTACTTTTTAATCTTTGAAATTTTATTCTGTCTTGGTAGCCTGGGAAGTAGCTTGCATTTGCTTCCAAAGCATGACATAAAACTTCAGATGACAGAAGAGAGCTAGAAAGCTTTCATGCTATAGACTTTGAACCAGTTCCCAATTGCTACAAATTTTGCAGACAAAATACAGTCACAGACTGGTCAAGGAATTTCCATGCTATTGGTACAAATCTTAGTCTGACTTTTTGCAGCAGACATCCTCATTTTATCAGAGCTTGGAAGTAACTAGTTACAAAATAATAACAATAATTCTTACCCACCTCTCCTCACGGCTCGAGGTAGGTAATTTATATATCCTTGTAACTTAGGGTGAATCTACACAGCCATAAAAATCTGAACTTACACTGAATTGATTCCTGGCTGTCCTCACAAGTTACCTGTACTTCTACTAATTATTATGTGTTATCTTGGGTTAAACTGACTTTCTCCCACTTCAAGCAATGTCAGTGGATGCTCTGGAGTTTGTATGAAATTCCAGAGTATCACATAACTTTGGGGCAGTGTGGATAGCTGGATTAGGCTCAATTTGAACTGGTCTGCTATCCAGATGGGATACTGCCACCACTCATTAGCATAGGGAAACCAGTATGGGTCATGCCTATGTCTATGTGTATGTGTGTGTGTGCGCCTTTTGAGTTGTGGTGGCCCCATGGAGTTCATGGGGTTTGCTTAAGCAAGGAATAATCAGAGGTGCTTTGCCATTGCTTTCTCGTGTAATAATATCCACACACCTAATATGATAACATCAAAACCATCCAATGGCACTAGTAGTTATTAAAATGAATTGCTCATTTGCATTTTCTCAAAGTGGTGCAGCCAGGATGGAGTAAATGTCCAGTGCTGCTATAAATGTACTTCTGGAAGGAATTATCATGGATAAATATGTCTAAAGTGTTAGAGAACAAATTTGACATAAATGCCAGCAATGAGGTGAGAATGCACAGTACAACCATAGGGAACTAACAAAAACCTTTCACCATACAGCATGGAATTGGGAACACATCATTTGGAACATGCAATGGTGTCTTGTTCACAGTCTAGCACAAATATGCACAGACATTTGTATGCTATAGTTAATCTGTGTACAATGTTTCTTTATGTATGAGCTTGCTACACTTTATTTTAGCAAGGGCAAAACATGTAGGAGGCCATGAGGGAAACCATGAGGGGACTAAGATGAGATCCAGACATATAGTGCAGACAATAAATTCTTAACTGCAATAATATTGGCAACTATGCTGAGTGCAGAGCTAACCATAACAACTTGCCACCTGAGGCACAAAATGGTGTTCTCCACTCCAGATTCAAGAATAACCAGAGTGGTAGTCTCAAAAATGCACCAAGATTTATGTTGTATACTGATCCAGACTAATAGGATTCTGGCAGGCAGCATGGGGAACCTGTCTCTCCACTTCACCTACATCATTCCCACCGGCTCCCCCCCCCCCCCCCGGTTCTTCTCAATGAGAACATGGGAATCCTCCTGTGCTCTTATGACACTTTCACCTCAGTTGAGAAGTACATCATATGATGGGATCTAGTGGCCTCCCTCCCTGAGCTGAGGTGAGTCTTGCAGGACAGGTAAATTTGCCCATGTGATGAAGTCATATGTCTTCTCCTGGTCTTCTCTCGCTTGAAGCAGTCATCTTATAAACACCCCTATTGAGATAAAATGACCACAGGAACAAGGCCATATTAGGCGGTAGCTTCAGTCCAAGGGATTTTTGTTTTTGGAATGTGGCCTGTCCATTAGCCAACTTATATTATCCATAAGCCAAATTCTGCTAGCTTTATGGTTTTCCATAATGGCATTACTTTTCCTGTAACACTTGAGAGAATACATTAGGGAAATAATATGGAAAAGATCAGTATACCCTTTTCTATATCAAAAACAAACTCATATTTGTGCAAAAGAATTTAAACAAATTCACAGTGGCCATCCTGAGCAGATTCTGGAGGCACAGACTTTAGAGAAGCAGTGATCCAAATTTGCTTCTCATATAAGTGCATTAGTATCAGTGGACCACTTATGCCTATGATAGATTATTTGGATGTGATGGGGCAGGAAGAGACATGCTATTTGATTAAGGAATGGTGGGGGGGGGGCAGTGGGAGAGATCGCTTTGGGGTCAAGGGAGTTAAAAAGTACAAATATTCTCTAAAATGTTTAAAATGTCAAACTGCACAAGGGGACATTTTTCATGTTTTTTCAGCTGGTTGGAGTTTTATTTAACAATATTACTTTCTGAAGAAAGTGGTTAGTCCTGGGTCAAAGCTGGTATAGGTAGAGGAAACCTTTCATAAAGAATTGCCAACAAATGGGATTTAACACTCAAGAGGCTCGGATGGCCTATTAATTCTGGTTCTGGCTTCCTTCCAAAGCAACTGTGCTTCTCTTCTAATTCATGGCTAATTTCTACCCGAAGTACCAAGAGACCATTTCTTTTTTAGACAGGAAGCCTCCACATTGCTTAAGTGGATTCATGCGAGGGGCTTTAGCAAGCAGGCATTGATTGGTTCGTCTCAGGGGCCTAGCAAAGGTCTGATGGGTAGCAGCTTGACATAGGCAGTAAATGAAATACGACCTCCTGTAAACAGACCTGAGCTTTTGGGCATTTGCAGAATCTGGGAGTTAAGGACCTTTCCAATCCCTTTTAATTAATGAAGTGATTTGACTTGGCCGAGTTTGTGCTTAATAAGATGAATTAAAAAGTAATAAAAAGAGCTCTGCCAAATATGTAGCAGGGAAGCAGAACCAACTTATGTAGCTGGCGTGTACCTTTCTCTCCTTGACACCTCGAGTCAACTATCTCATTTCTTAGACCATGGCGCATTTGGTGTTCAAACATTTGGTGTGGGCCTCGCAGTATCTAATTAGTTGGAGGAAATAGAAGATGCGTAATAAAAATGGAAAGGCTGCTGTTTTATATCTTGCTGCTGTGGAGGCGAGACAACTCAGGCAACATCTTTAAAACTTTGCAAGATACGAAGAACTGTGCATCTAGAAAATGCATCTTTTCCTGTCAGAACCAATAGTGCGGTTTGGAGACATGTGAATCTGAGCTTACTGGGTAAAGAAAACGACAGATCAAAACAAAAACAAAAACAAAAAACCATAACTCAGGTTTGCATCAAGTTTGCAGATGCTAATGTGAGATGCAAGTACAGAAATTCTTATTTTGAATAATTAAAAGTAAATGCTACTCTGTATAAAAGTACAACACGAGGAAATATTGCAGGAAAGACTAGCCAAGTGACATCATGTTTGCTTCCTTGTGTCCTGTCCAGATGCTTACTGCTGGGCAGTTTCAATAATATCGCCATTCCTTCAGATACTGTTTTGAATTGAATTGCTCCTCAAACAGGAAATGCCTTCAAAGAGATTAATCTCCCCTAACAGCCCTGGACTGCATACCTTCCAACATTTTAAGTCAGTTTGTGCCAGCTGAAGTAAGCCAAGGAGGGAAAGGGCATAAAGTGGGAGGAGAGAAACTAGAACATTTTTAAAATATCTGTAAAAGTGGGATGTCAGAGGTTTTATTGGGACTGTACATGTCAAATTAATACAGAAAGAAGGCATGGAACAGCCCCCTCTGGAATGCGGACCCATCTACAGTAACCATTTGATATGGCTCTAAGTCAACTTGAAACTGTAGCAGCCACAAAATGCATGCTACCAATGCATGCTGCAACATGGATTGAAGGATATATAGTGCATTAAAGAAAGTCACATGAAAGTCTGAGTTAAGGCCTTTAATGTTCTGCAGCAGATCTCAATATATTCCAGTTTCCAGGGCAAAATTAACTCCACAGAATGCAGAGCACATTGAGATACCAATCCTTGCTGAAGTATTTGTAAAATCTGTAATGGGATTAAAGTGAGGGGGATACCAAAAAATGTCCCAAGGGTATGGCTAGATAGCAGGGGGCTAACCGACCCCCTGGGAGGGGTAATTGATTGCCTCTACTCCTACTGGCACTCTCTATTTATTTATTTACTTTTTATGCCATTGGAGCACTGGTGCGCATCTCCCCTTGTAATAGGGGGATTCCCAAAGAGCAGTTTAAGGCCAGGTTAAGGTAATCACCTTCTTCATCTCAAACCAGTTCCAGACCTGTCAATCACTGATTTCTCACTGTGCCATACTGTCAGTGAAGATGGGACCTATGATACATGTCTACCCAACTTCAAACTAGGAAGTAGCATTGCCAAGCAAATGGGTTACTAAGTAAAGACAGACAATATATGATCTGTATGATGGTCTGCTCAGTATATAGCAGAACCGATTAGAGTACTTATTCAATCAAGACACACTACTGGATGGCCCGATTATGATTTGTACATCCCCAATGGCTGAGGCAAAGTTTAAATCAGGATCTTTTCGATATGTAGCTCAGCATCCTAACCTGTGCATTGACAAAGATGCCTTTGAAAAACAAAGGGACAGAAAATGCACATGAACTGAAGCAATTGCAATTCTCCAATTCTGTAATTAATTTCCCTTGCTAGAGGAGAATGAACCAGAGGAAAGTCAAAACACTGAGAGTGGAGAAATCCTCTCAACACCGACAATAATAATTAGAAAATCAAAAAATCAGGATAATTGTCTAATTAGTTATTTTTTGAATTGTAGTTGAGTCACTAACAAAACAATCATTTAAATCAGCATACAACTTGCATATGAATGAAACCTTCCTTTTAGAAACCAAGAGCAGGCTTCTCCTTTTTTTACATTGATGCACAGAGGTATCACTGTGAGTCTAATCTTCAAAGACGTAGGACAAGCAAAACGTGGTCCTCCAAATGTTTTCCATTGGCTTTGTTGTCTAGGGTCAATGGACATTGCAGCCCAACAACATCTGGGATGTTGTATTTTGCCAATCTACATTATGTGAAGAAAGGAAGAATACTCCTTTTAAATGTAGGCTTACAGCATACCATTTTTGGATTAAATTACTTGGAGCAGACCTATTGTCTGTTATTATAGAGAAATAGAAATGTGAACAAATGTTTAAACTGAAACTCCATTACACTTGGATTAGCAGGACTAAACAGAAGGGTTAGCATAGTTTTCCTTTGTTTTTCCTCTCTTTTTTTTGGTAAGTAATTTGGAAACAAACTGAACCATTTTGTTCCTTTCTAAAAGCTAAGAAAGCCAGCAGGAATGGAGTGAGCTGTTGGACCTTTTTTTTTCCAACTTGTTCATCTACAGCAACCTTTTCCCCATTACTGGGCACCACTCTGGTGAGTTTTGAAATTATGTGCTCCTAGATGGCAGGAAAGATGTCGGGGGATACAGATTGCTATACGAATGTATACAAGAAAAACACACTGTTATGAGTTTGGCATGAAAGGTGCCGCTGTGGGTATGTGAAATTATTGTGACTGTTAGTCGATTTTTTTAAGTGGAAAAAATGATCTTTTGATACAGATTAGAACATCAAATGAGCAGGGAAGTCACATAAAAGCCATAGGTGTGATCCTTTGGGAGCTCATTAAAGAGCAGTTTCCCTGAGATACCATTAGTTTTTTTAGGATTATTTGCACCTTTTCAACAGGTGTAAGGAGTGGACCTTGAGCAGTAAATAAAAAATCTTCGCCCGATGACCAGATGTGATGAATAACAGACTTACAGCTGATGTCCTGAATGGGAGATCACTTTATATTGTGGACATCATTTAGATTTGAATGGGTTTCTTTTAAATTTTAAGATGATGTGAGAATTTTTATAGCAACTAGCTGTGCCCAGCCACGCGTTGCTGTGGCAAAGTATGGTGGTATGGGAAATAAAGTATTGAGGAATTGGTGGTAGTTAAGGTAAAGGGTAAAGGTTTTCCCCTGACGTTAAGTCCAGTCGTGTCTGACTCTGGGGGTTGGTGCTCATCTCTATTTCTAAGCCGAAGAGCTGGCGTTGTCAGTAGACTCCTCCAAGGTCATATGGGATGACTACATGGAGCGGCGTTACCTTTCCGCCGGAGCAGTATCTATTGATGCACTCACATTTGCATGTTTTTGAACTTCTGGGTTGGCAGAAGCTGGGGCTAACAGTGGGGGCTCTCTCTGCTCCCCCAATTCAAACCTGCGGCCTTTCGGTCCAGAAGTTCAGCAGCTCAGCGCTTTAACACGCTGCGCAATCAGGGGATATTATTTCCTAAAGGTTGTGAATATACAATATTTCTGATTGTTTTTTGTCTGTTGTAGGCAAGTATGAATGCTGCAATTAGGGAAAATGATTAGGATGTAATGGCCTTGCAGCTTTAAAGCCTGGCTGTTTCCTCCCTGAGTGAATTTTTTGTTGGGAGGTGTTAGCTGGCCCTGATTGTTTCCTGTGTGGAATTCCCCTGTTTTCAGAGTGTTGTTCTTTATTTAGTGTTCTGATTTTAGAGATTGTATTGTTCTGTTTTATTATACCACAGTATTTTTTATATATTCTGAATTTAGTGTTTTTGAATACTTGGAGCCAGATTGTATTCATTTTCACGGTTGACCGCAACACAATAATAATAATAATAATAATAATAATAATAATAATAATAATAGTAATGTTAGTAATAATAATGACTTTGGTAATACACAGTGCTTCACTCCCTTCTCAGCTTCCTTTCTGGAAGAATCCTTTCTTGGGAGGTGTTAGCTGGCCCTGATTGTTTCCTTTGTGGAATTTCCAATTTCCCTGCTTTCAGAGTGTTGCTATTTATTTACTGTCCTGGTTTTAGAGATTATATTGTTCTGCATTATTCTATCCCAGTAATTATTTCATATTAAACTAGAATCTCACTTATCCAACATTCGCTTATACAATGTTCTGGATTATCCAACGCAGTCTGCCTTTTCGTAATCAATGTTTTTGTAGTTAGCATTTTAAATTTATTGTGATATTTTAGTGGTAAATTTGCAAATACAGTACAGTAGAGTCTCACTTATCCAACATAAACGGGCCGGCAGAATGTTGGATAAGCGAATATGTTGGATAATAAGGAGGCATTAAGGAAAAGCCTATTAAACATCAAATTAGGTTATGATTTTACAAATGAAGCACCAAAACATCATGTTAGACAACAAATTTGGCAGGAAAAGTAGTTCAATATGCAGTAATGCTATGTAGTAATGACTGTATTTATGAATTTAGCACCAAAATATCACGATATATTGAAAACATTGACTACAGAAATGCGTTGGATAATCCAGAACGTTGGATAAGCATGTGTTGGATAAGTGAGACTCTGCTGTAATTACTACATAGCATTACTGCACATGGAACTACTTTTTCTGTCAAATTTGTTGTATAATATGATGTTTTGGTGCTTAATTTGTATAACGATTACTTAATTTGATGTTTAATCGGCTTTTCCTGAATCCCTTCTTATCCAACATATTCACTTATCCAACGTTCTGCCGGCCTGTTTATGTTGGATACATGAGACTCTACTGTATATTGATAATCTTATATTATCTGCTTAGAACTGGATTATATGAGGCCCCTTCTTCACAGCTGAATAAAATGCACACTGAAGTGGATTATATGGTAGTGTGGAGTCAAGATAATCCAGTCCAAAGCAGATAATCTGTGGAAGAGGCCTAAATCTGCCTATCCCCTGGGTTGAGTTGGTTGCTAGAACACCAAGTGGGCAGAGATTGGTCCTCTAACTGGCAGCAATTGGATAAAAACAATTTTTCTTTTCCCTCTAATTAGGACTTTATTTTTCTTTTTTTTTTGTTGTATCAACCTAGAGGCGTGGATGATGGGTTGTGTTGTCAAATTTTGAGGTTGGGGGGTGAAAAGGTGTCAGACAGAGGGGAATCCTTTCAGATCCCACCCCTGTCACCAATTCGAAAACGATGTAAACTAAACTTAAGTGTTACACTAAATCTCTATACGCTGCCACCAATTATATACTGTGTGTGTGATTTATTCAATTAACTGCCACCAATGTGAGGTTTTTTTGAATAAATCCTGATGAAACTTGGCTCCACAGACGCAAATGGAATGAGATGAGACAGATGTTAACAAATAACAACAAATTTATTTGTACAAAGCTTAGTTGCGGGTTTGGTTGATTAACTTATATAACTCTAAATAGACAAGTGGCTTAATAACTCTATAACCGTAGACTTTGGTGTAAATCTTCTTCCACTTTCTTACTGATGTTACCAAATTGTAGCGAACCCTAACCACAGTCGAGTTCCTTCGTGGACAATGTCCCCACTACAATAAGACTAATAATTTGATCCAATACCGATCAAATCCCAGATCCCTAGATTTTTCCCCACCAGAGATCTTACTAGATTCCTTTTAGTCTGTCCTGACTAAAGGTTTCTGTGCCAGGCCTATCTTTTCAGTACTTTCTGACTAAACAAGCCTACAGCCATGCACACACACACCCTCTCCTTCTCTCCCACACACTCTCCCCTCTCAACTCCCAACTCTCAACTCTCAACTCCCAACTGAACTGGCTTCTCTTCTTTTTAAAAACCGCTCTCCTTTCCTTGGCTCCGCCCACTTCTCTCTCATGAGCTAACCAGCTTCATCTCCATGGCAACCCAACCACTGTGAAATGAAACAAAATGTCCGCTGCTTTACTCATGTTTCCAAAATGGCTACTGTTAACTAAAACACAAATACACACTCCAACAGACAAAAATTAAACACAATAACTATGACTTCTCCACAGGGGGGCCTGTAGTTTTGTTGTTTTGTTGGTCACCGTGATGCCATCACTCATTTATATATTTATAGATAGATAGTGTGAAGTTATCATGGAATGTTTTTAAAACTGTTGCTTAATAATGAATTACACAATGATTTTTTTTAAAGACCTTGCTATGTGGTAGAGGGCTGTCACCTGTTTTCCCCTCAAGTAATTAATGGCTTTTGGCTGTAAACCCATCAGTCTTTTCTTCTCCTATAATTGAATTTTGTGAATTTAGGGAAATTCTGATTAAAAATGAACTTAAAATTCTTTCACATTAGTAGATGGTTATATTTTTCAGTTTTGCTTCCTGCCATTTTCAAACCTCATTTACATTTTG
The DNA here is from genome assembly GCF_035594765.1 of Anolis carolinensis. Taxonomy (NCBI): domain Eukaryota; kingdom Metazoa; phylum Chordata; class Lepidosauria; order Squamata; family Anolidae; genus Anolis; species Anolis carolinensis. The sequence continues at coordinate 273,554,519 of NC_085841.1, read as the reverse complement.
GTAAATTTCAGCTGGGATGGAGTTATGGTCCAAACCAGTGAGAGGGCACCAGATTGTCTCCCCTTGAAATGAAAAATGCTCCCTACTTTTGTACAGAAGTTGAGGAACACTGAGTGACCCTGATTAACTGCAGGACAACACCAGCTGAAATAAATTAGTTATTGTGGGCATAATCTAATAGGATTTTTTTGTCTCTGAAATGAGACTCTTGCTGCAGAATGAATCCTTTAGGAATTATTTTTTTAAATCTTGCCAGGGATGGTAAGAAAATGCAACACCTTATGCTACTTGGTGAGTTACAAATTTTGCTATTTGAATATGGCTTTCATGGAACAGATTACAATTCATCAGATGCAGCCGATACAGTGATTTCCAATTCACAAAATATATTCACAACCAATTGGTTAACTTTTTAGATGTCTCAAGATTCATTGTGAATTTTAGTACAGATATTCATGAAATTGCCATTTTAGATGACACAAATAATGATTGTGAGAACTAGAACAACATCATGCATAAGAGGACAGTGCATTGATTCATGTGGTGATAATGATAAGACTCTCAAAATGGGGATTGAAAACATATATTTGCTGATTAAAACAAACATTTAATATACAACCTTGCACAAGAGCCAAAGTGGCTGTACTCTTCAACTCTCATTAGCCCTAATGCATTGACTGAAAAATGATAGGAGCAATTGTGTATGGAAAAACCATAGGTTTTCCACCCCCGTTTAGAGTTTCAAGAGTAAAAATGAAAACAAACAAAGCTCTCTGAAAAAAAACCCCACATTTTGAATTATACCTGCAAACATATTAGAAAACTGTGAAGATATTCTTGTGCCTCAGTTTTAAGCAATGGATTGTTTTGGTCCCTTGCTAAGACAGGGATGGCATTTTTGGGCAGAAAATTGTTTTCTGTAAAGAAATTAATACTTTCTGGGTAGAAGTGTTGTTTTCTTTGCAGAAGATTCCCCAAGATCTTCTGGCAAAGTCCCCAATGACTTTCTGGCAAACAAACTAGTAAACTGTGGTCTAGACAAAACTACAGTTAGGTGGATCTGTAATTGGCTAAGTGAACAAACCCAAAGGGTGCTCACCAATGCGTCGTCTTCATCTTGGAAAGAAGTTATGAGTGGAGTGCCACAGGGCTCCGTCCTGGGCCCGGTTCTGTTCAAAATCTTTATTAATGACTTAGACGAAGGGTTAGAAGGCACGATCATCAAGTTTGCAGATGACACCAAACTGGGAGGGATAACTAACACTCCAGAAGACAGGAGTAGAATTCAAAATGATCTTGACAGATTAGAGAGATGGGCCGAAACTAACAAAATGAAGTTCAACAGGGACAAATGCAAGATACTACACTTAGCCAGAAAAAAATTAAATACAAAGATACAGAATGGGGGACGCCTGGCTCGACAACAGTATCTGTGAAAAAGACCTTGGAGTCGTCGTGGACAACAAGTTAAACATAAACCTACAATGTGATGCAGCAGCTAAAAAAGCCAATGGGATTTTGGCCTGCATCAATATGAGTATAGTGTCTAGATCCAGGGAAGTCATGCCCCCCCTCTATTCTGCCTTGGTCAGACCACACCTGGAATACTGTGTCCAATTCTGGGCACCGCAATTGAAGGGAGATGTTGACAAGCTGGAATGTGTCCAGAGGAGGGCAAATAAAATGATTAAGGGTCTGGAGAACAAGCCCTATCAGGAGTGGCTTAAAGAGCTGGGCATGTTTAGCCTGCAGAAGAGAAGGCTGAGAGGAGACATGATAGCCATGTACAAATATGTGAGGGGAAGTCATAGGGAGGAGGGAGCAAGCTTGTTTTCTGCTGCCCTGGGGACTAGGACATGGAACAATGGTTTTAAACTACTGGAAAGGAGATTCCACTTGAACATCAGGAGGAACTTCCTCACTGTGAGAGCTGTTCAGCAGTGGAACTCTCTGCCCTGGAGTGTGGTGGGGGCGCCTTCTTTGGAGGCTTTTAATCAGAGGCTGGATGGCCATATGTCGGGGATGCTTTGAATGCGATTTCCTGCTTCTTGGCAGGGGGTTGGGCTGGATGGCTTGAGAGGTCTCTTCCAACTCTATGATCCTATGATTCTAGATGCTGTTTTCTGTGTTAGAAACTTGTTTTGAAAATCTATTAGAAACTTTTGGAAACTTGTTTTCCCCTGCATAGGCCTTGAAGGAAATGTCATTTTCTGTCCCCCCACCCCAAAAAGAGTGAAATCCCTGTGAACACAATAATTTCCAATTGCAAATAGTCTCTGAATGTTGTGCAGTATATGACTTTCTTGCAGCAATAAGTAAATCAGTAAAACTTTGTGTTGTTACCTGTGAGAACAAAATTTATGAAGATTATGAAGATTTATTTCCTTGTGCTAAGGCATGAGAAGCAGTGGGCAGGTCCCAGATGGCAAACCAGCTTCAGCTTGTAGCGAGTAACACTCAGCCATTGCTACCACCTGGCCATCCAGTTCAGACCACAAATGTAAGTGTACCCCCAAGCTTCAACTTAATGAACATTGATTGCACACCCTTTGCCAAGGTGTTTCCAACTCTGTGGTTATGTTTTACTCTCATTAAAAATCAGGCAACCTTGGGACAATGTTAACAAATTGCGCAGTGAATCTGGCTACAGTATTCTTAATAAAGAACATGAAGAGGGTTATGTTTTAGAATGGCTTCCAACCATATAGGAAATTAGTTCCTTGAGCTTAAATTTCTATTGATTCACTGTGCTCCTGTTGCAATCTTCCAATTATAATTAGCATAGCTGGCATGATTGTTAATAAGGATTAACAGCAAACATTGACTGCTTCTGCTGTTGCAACTGCATCCTACCATCTCTGGGTCTAATCCAGGCTTTAATTAATGTGTGTGCCACTTTCTCCTTTCAGTTGAAATGGCAAGTGAAATCCCATTGTATCAGTTCTACATTCTCCATCTAAACTGTTCTGGAAGGTCAGACGAACCACAGGAGCAAATTTGGGGCGTTTGAGCTGAACTAGGGATGGGGAGGAGCGGGCAGACAAGTTCTGCTGCTGGAACAGAAGCTGAATTGGTGTAGTGCTGAATGTAGCCTGGTGACTTTCCAGTCTCATGGCCCCAATTCAGAAAAAGTTAGCCATATTTTAATCTAATGGCCATCAATGAAAGCTCACCAAAGTTCCTTTTATATCAAAAGGATTTGATCATAACTAACAGCTAGAATAAGGCTGTCATACTTCGATGTATCATGAAATGACTTGACTCACTGCAAAATACAATAATACTTTAATGTAGTAGGAAAAGAGGAAGATCACATTTCAGGTGGATGGAAGCAATCAAGGAAGCCATGGCTGATCTGACCTTTTAAGGCCTGGACAGGGCTCTTGGTGGGAGGGCTCTTATTCGTAGTTGATGTGGCAGCAAATAACAACAAAATTGTACATGTTGTATGCCAAGAACTGGTGACAGCCTACATTCCAAATGCCTGTGTTTATGAGTTACCTAACAATTTGCCTCTTTTAGCCTTTTAAAAATGTTGTTATAAATTGCTGGGTATGATGTTTTCTTTAGGCCTCCCAGTCATCCAGCTCAGGTTTTCATGAGTTAAAGAAGTTCAAGATATATTTATACAGCAGAAATTACTTCTGAATAGCAATACAAAGGATTGTGTTTGATATCCCTGAAACTGGGATTGTAATGGATGCATCTCAGGATCCTTCCACACTGCCTCTTTATCCCAGAATCTGATCCCAGATTATCTGTTTATCTTGCAGTGGAGAGTCATATCAGTTTAAAGCAGATAATCTGAGATAAGATCCTAGATAAAGGGGAGTGTGGAAGGGCCCTCGTTGTCTAACTTTAACTCAGCATGCCATGTGTCTAAAAATTCCTTGTGGCAAGAATTGCCAAGGCTCCATCATTATAAGGTCCCCCTTATTTGAGAGACAGAAAACCTGTCCCTTATAAAGCTGGCAAGTATCCCTTCTTATAAGGGATGCACCCTATTTGAAAGTTGGATTTTTCTTCTTTTTATATAGACTGACTGAGATGACAAAAATCTGTATTTTTGAGTGTGAGCCATAAAAACAGGAATGTGGGGATTGTGTAATTTATTAATAATAAACAATATATTAATTTTACAAAGAAATACAGCACTGAGTTAATTGAAATCAATACATCCTTTTAGTATTTCGGTAGAACACAAACTTCTTAATAGCTACTTCCTGATTGTCAGTCATGCACATCACAAAATTTGACTGTCCCTTATAGTAATTTTGAAAGCACTACTTGTAGCATGCCATTTGCCATTTCACAGCTCATGTTAGAACTTTTGTTAGAAGGCTGTAGGACAGATATGCTTTCTTAGATAAGATTAAGCAGGTGCCATTAAGCCAAAAGAACAAGCACTATACTGAAACTCTGAAAAATGAGTTGAGGTGGAAGTAGAATCATTAGCAATATCTTATGGCACAATAGGACAACAGGAACATATGACCATAAGCAGAGCCGGCCCTAGGTATTATTCAAGTGTAGGCAAACAGAATTTTGGCACCCCCCCCCCCAAACCAATCACTGAAAAATAAAAGCGTTGGATAAGCGAAAATATTTGATAATAAGGAGGGATTAAGGAAAAGCCTATTAAGCATCAAATTACATTAAGATTTTACAGATTAAGCACTAACATCATGTTTTACAACAAATCAACAGAAAAAGCAGTTCAATACCTTGCGGAGGCAGGCCGCAGGAGACAGGAGTTGCCTTGATGGCGCCCCCAACAAGATGGCACCACAGGCAACTGCCTAGTTGGCCTGGTGGTTGAACCGCCTCTGACCATAAGAAGAATGGGAATAACAAATGTACATACAGTTCTTCCCTTACTGTAGATATGGTTGAATGCCATTAAATTACCTGCCTTCCAGCTACCGTGTTCCCCCGAAAATAAGACAGTGTCTTATATTAATTTTTGCTCCCAAAGATGCTCTAGGTCTTATTTTCAGGGGATATCTTATTTTCCCATGAAGAAAAATTCACATTTATTGTTGAACAAAAAAAATGAACATATAATATATTCTGTAAGTAGTTGTCATCACAAACCAGCATAACCAGACAAACTGTGAATCCTAGCAAGAATTTCTTGTTACTACCATTATTTCCATGTACAATAATCTATGGTATGTACATTTACCGATCCTGCATGCTCTGGTGTTCTGTTCGGCGGGCATGCTTCCAAACAAAAACTTTGCTAGGTCTTACTTTCAGGGGAGGCCTTATATTTAGCAATTCAGCAAATCCTCTAGTAGGTCTTATTTTCTGGGGATGTCTTATTTTCGGGGAAACAGGGTACCAACATACTACAAAGTTACATTGGAGGATCCAGAGGATCCTAGAAAGGATACCTCCCCAATGTAACTCTATGGTAACTTCTGGAGACCCTGGCAAACTCCCCGAGAGACATTTTTCCCCAGATGTAGGAAAGTTAAATTCGGAATATGGGCTCTGTAATTGTTAGAGTCTAATTTTACATAGAAATATACATTTATGAATATGTGGGATTATCTGCAAATATAACTTCCTTTGGACTTCACTATAAACACTGCTTCAACAAGTAAATAAGTAAATAAACAACAGAACTAAGTTTAAATGCACCTCAGCAATAATTTCTATTTTAAATTTTGTGCTGGAAAGAGTACCATGTTACTATTCATCATTTAATCCTTCGGGAGGTTATTCCAAAATCAGGATACTACTGATTCCTTTTTGTAGATGGAATTTTTTTCTTACAGATTGATAGAGAATGCCCTCCTCTGAGTTATTTATTTATTTGATAGTCTGCCGTCCTAAGATTCAAGACATTTTATAGCAAAGTTGGAATGGATACTGTTAAAAAGAGAGAAAGAAATGAATAGATAAAAGCAGACCAAAAGTTATAATGATGGCCTTAAAACACAGGCTGGTTGTTATGGGAGGAAGCACACCTTCAGATGTTTGCACTTTTGATATGGGAGGAAGCAAAACTTTTGATGATTGGGCAAAAGAAAAGCTTATATAATTACCATTATTTTATAAAGAAACATGGGATGCTTTCAGACAGCATCTAAATTTAGATTAAATAAATGAGTTTAAAAATCACAGGACCTGAAAGCAAGTACAGGCACAGACCTGTCAGTCCTGGGATATAGTCCTCCGCCATCCTGACACCTTCCTTCATAATGGATTTTACAAATCCTCAAGATGAATAGGACATCTGGCAGTTTTTAAAAAATTTCCGCCGAGATGTGTTGGATCTTATATGCGCTCATGCGGATATCTCAAAGTACACACAAACAGATTTCTTAGTCTCTCTTATTCTCATCCAACTGTAAATTCAAGTTCTGTTTAATATCATAAAGATCAGAACAAAGGAATATTTGCAGAGAGTTGCAATTGCCAATGCTTTCCAATTGTGCTTCTGTTTGGCCACCTGTGTGTACATGGCTCCATTTTTGACAGCCCTGATTAGTTGTTTTGGGCTTTTAAAATGTGCAGATGAGCTAGACCAGTCCCTACCAGGATATAGGAAGAAAGTCACACGTTTTCCATGACTGCAGGGATGTACAGTCATGCGAATATGTGCATTTGTTTTGGCTAGAATTGGATGTAAAATGCACCTTTTAAACACATGCTTTTCAGCTGTTAACCCAATTCAGCACAGACTTTTGCAAAATGTCATTTAGCCACTCCCCTCTTTTATCATAGTTTCTTCTGGGTTTTGTAGCAAGTCTAGAAAGGCCCACAGTTCCTTCTGCTACATTGGATTTGCTAGGTCAGGTAGGATTCTTTCCCTAACCCCAAGATATAAGGTTGTTAGCAGCTGTTAATGAGCTGCTAACTATTTATGTAAATCAAATAGGGCTAGATGTAGAGAGCCTGCTGTTATCAATAAAATACTTTTTGCAACCTCATGATATGAATCAATGCCTTACAGTGCAAGCCTATGCAAGCTTATTTGGAAGTTAGTTGTGTTAAATTAAATAGGTTGCAGTCATAGAATCATAGAATAGTAGAGTTGGAAGAGACCACATGGGCCATCCAGTCCAACCCCCTGCTAAGAAGCAGGAAATCGCATTCAAAGCACCCCCGACAGATGGCCATCCAGCCTCTGCTTAAAAGCCTCCAAAGAAGGAGCCTCCACCACGGCCCCGGGGAGAGAGTTCCACTGTCGAACAGCTCTCACAGTGAGGAAGTTCTTCCTGATGTTCAGGTGGAATCTCCTTTCCTGTAGTTTGAAGCCATTGTTCTGTGTCCTAGTCTGCAGGGCAGCAGAAAACAAGCTTGCTCCCTCCTCCCTATGACTTCCCTTCACGTATTTGTACATGGCTATCATGTCTCCTCTCAGCCTTCTCTTCTGCAGGCTAAACATGCCCAGCTCTTTAAGCCGCTCCTCATAGGGCTTGTTCTCCAGACCCTTAATCATTTTAGTCGCCCTCCTCTGGACGCTTTCCAGCTTGTCAACATCTCCCTTCAACTGTGGTGCCCAAAATTGGACACAGTATTCCAGGTGTGGTCTGACCAAGGCAGAATAGAGGGGGAACATAACTTCCCTGGATCTAGACGCTATATATATAGCATTTCAACCACGACTTTGTAACGTAATGGATATTTAATAATCTGAATATCCAAGCTTCACTCATACCATTGGTGCCAATTTATCTGCACACAAATTGTTATCCAATAATGAATTTCTTGGAATTCCCTTGAACAAAAAACAATGCTTCTAATACATTGCAACTCATTCAAAAGGGCAAGATTTATTATCAAAATAAACACTTAGAATATCTGAGGCTTTTTTCTTATTTAACATATAAATAAGAAAATCATAGAATCATAGAGTTGGAAGAGACCCAAAGGACCATCCAATCCTACTCTATTCTACCATATAGGAAAAAACAACAACTGAAGAACTCCTGACAGATGACCACCCAGCTTCTGTTTAAAAACCTCAAGAGAAGGAGATTCCTTCCAGGCAGTATAGTCCACTGTTGAGCAGCTTTTACCATCAGGAAGTTCTTCCTAATATTTAAGTGGAATCTTTTTTGCTGCGGTTTGAACCCATTGCTTTGTAATCCCTGTAGGGCTTCTTAAAATTTTCACATCGGTACCCTGTTGGGCCTGATAAATGTTTAGATGATTCCGTGTATACAGGTATATAAAATAGGTATGAAAATCAAATATTTACTGATAATCACATTTGTAAATAACCTTTTGTAAGGCTTGCTAAACAGTCTGATTTTCTTTTTTATGAAGTACAACTGAAGCATCTTCTGCAGGGTCCACTGTAAATACTGCACAACAGATTCATGTAAAAGTCTAAAACAGCCATTAGGGTCCTTATCCCATGGGGCCAGGGCTCTGTCCTATGATGCTTCCAGGATGGAGCCCATCACATGGAGCAGGACTGTGTCCTGGCTGCACCCTGGAAGCATCATAGAACTGACCCCTGAGAACACGGGTGGCTCAGAACATTAGCTAAGCCAGGGACTGTTCAGAGGGAAGCCTGGCAGTGATAGTTTCCTACATGTAATGGGAAAGAGAATGGGTGATGTAGAGCACTTAATGCTGGTTTTCCCCACTCTCCAATGGATTTGCCCCACTGGCCATGGATGCCCCTGCTGTCGCTCAGCTTAAGGATATCAATGTGATAAGGTCCTAGGTGACATTCAGAAAAAAATCAGCACTCTGCCAGAGAGCTCCTATAATGCTAGAAGCCAAACATGGAAAGGAGCCATTGCAGTAAATGAGGAATATAGCACTATAAATGTGTAAAGCAGAATGACCCAGGATGAACTGCTGTTCTTGGAGACCTCCAGAAGTGACCATTTTGGGTTAGAAAGAACAATCTGGGAAATTTAATGGGGCTGATGGTAGCAAAACCAGTATTAGCTGGGCATACGTAGCCTGGGGATTGGAGCATGCCTACTTTGGGCCTCCACAAAACTGAAAACAAACTAAAGGAAGGTCCTCCCAAATGCTATACTTTCCTATCCTTCAACTGTCTTAATTTGGCAGGAAGTATCCCAATCAATCCTCTGTCATCCCACTTTCAGATGTTTTTAAAACATCTTGGCTTTTCTTTCCACCTCCCACTTCTTCTTTTTTACTCAGCTTATTTCAGTTGATACAAACTGAGTTTAAAGTCAATTATCTTGAACAAGGTGGAGAAGAAATTTGGGAGCAGTATTTTGCCCATTGCAGTAAAAGGTAAAGGTTTCCCCTGACATTAAGTCTAGTCATGTCTGACTCTGGGGGTTGGTGCTCATCTCCCTTTCTAAGCCGAAGAGCCGGCGTTGTCCGTAGACATCTCCAAGGTCATGTGGCTGGCATGACTGCATGGAGCTCCGTTTCCTTCCCGCTGGAGTGGTACCTATTGATTTACTCACATTGGTATGTTTTAGAACTGCTAGGTTGGCAGAAGCTGGAGCTAACAGCGGCTGCTCCCGCCGCTCCCGGGGTTTGAACCTGGGATCTTTTGGTCTGCAAGTTCAGCAGCTCAGTGCTTTAACACTCTTCGCCACTGGGGCTCCTTGCCCTTTGCAGTAGGTATAGTCAAAAACTGTGACAGCCTCTCCTAGCCTGTATGTTTTCCTCATTTATATCTTTGGCCATCATGACCACCCTCTAAAGCGGCATGACCCCACGTTTCCCATTTTTCTGTCAGTGAAAAGTTGGCAGATATCCACAGCATCATGAAACAAGAATATAGACACTTTTTTTCTAGTTAGTTAGATAGATACATTCATGGTACAATTAATTCCTGAGTGCCCTAGATGCCATTTCAAAGCAAAATACATGTATAATGCCCAGCCAAAAGCAGAGAACCCAACTCAAGTAATATGAAGAGCTCATGAAATCCACTTCACTTTCTAATAAAGCCATGCAATGCAGTGACCGCTTTAATGAGAAAATGACTACTTTATTTCTATTCACATCATGCTTCTTCTGCGCAATTAAATGTTTTGTATCTAAGGTTCATAACCCAGCTTCACAGAGCAGAGGTGAAGTTTCAGTCGACATTAAACAGTTTTTAGCATGAGATGCCGTCAAATACTACAACCCTACAAATGGACACTTACAGCTTATTAAACTGGAAATAACTCCACTGAGGCAAAACCACATCATTCGGCATTCTGAATGACCGAGACAAATGATGAAGGGTAACAAAGAGGGAAACAGCGAGGGCAGGGTTATGGCTGGGATAAAAAATGTTCAATGTGGTAACTGCTTTACAAAGAAAACAAAAAAGAAAATATGAGGGAGAAGAGGGGAGGAAGGCACTGCTGGGGTGGGGGGAGGAATTAACAAAACTCCTGGTATATTTATGAACTAAACCTTCACCAAAGTGATGAAGAGAGAGGGTCTTTTTTTGTCGGTGGAGGTCATTCCCTCTAACCCTCTGAAGGAAAGAGGATTTTATAATGATAAAAGCAGAGCAGAGTACGCTCTGTGCACTTTAATGATTTCTTTGCTCCTCACAGATAGAAACTGAAACTCCATGCTATTAGCCACAAATGGCATTTTGAAATGACTTTTTTTTGGGCAAACCCAAAAGACATTGCTAAGATTTACATGTTCAAATATATGCTGACCTTTTTTTCCCTCTTTCTTTTAGTTCATTTGTCATCAGTATGTAATTGAATCAATATATTTCCTGATCAACCCAAAGATTGAATAAGGTCACGGGAAGCCATGTGTGGACATTAAAAATCATTATTTTACTCAGAATGAGCAGAGATGGCATACACCATTCAGAGTTCCAAATGAAATTCTATTAGATTCTATTACACTTTTACAATTATAGAGACGTTCCAATATTACAAGGGGAAATGAAGTCATAATAAAAAAGCCCAGAGGTGTATTACAAAGAAATAGGCATACTATTTTTCTAGTTAAAAACTTGATGAAGGGAGCGCTGCTACTTTCCAGTTGCTGAGATGTGACCTTGTTCTAAAAAAAAAAAGTCCTCACCAAGACTCCACTTTCTTTCTGTGCTTACCCTTTTTACCTTTGTTTTATAGGAGATTTAAAAGCAAACATGAACAACAGGGGATGGATAAAGGCTGCTGGAACTGTACTGACCTATTGAGAAGTCGGTGTATGTGCGTGTTGAAATGCATGTAAGCCCATGGTCACTTCATTGCCCCATCATGTGGCCAATATTACTGGGCAGTTGGAAAGGAGGCACAGGCATTTGGCCATTATTCACAGTGACATCTTCTTTAAGATGTCTGGTAAAGACAGAACTGCTGTATCTACATGTGTGTATCAGCAAGGGGCTGTTCTTATTCTTTTACATATTTGTTCCTCCCATATATGTAGTAAGGGTGTAAACCTTTAATCTTTCCATTCTACAAGGTATTTTAAACACATTTTTCACTTTTCAGGGTGTTTTTTTTATCAAAGTGTTATTGCAGAAAAAGACACTGGGCTTTATTTTTATTTTCTTTAGTACAAGTTGACATTCTGGCCACTTTACTGTATCTCTGTTCTGGTCCTTAGTCCACATCATATGAAGAATTAGGGACCAGATCAAGACCTTCCTCACTATTCACATGTTTACCTACTGGCTTCATGTGGTTCATGTTTTTGAACTGTGTCCCCTAACTATCCTTTAAAACTATTTTTAAAACTGAACTCATCACTCTATCACCATGCCCAGAGGTGTTGCATTCCTATTACTATTACTACAATAAATTTTTATTACTGGAATAAAAATCTGTTCACAGGTGTTTCACTTTGTGGAGTTGATGAAATAGAACAAGGGTGCATCTTGACTAGCCATTTGTGGAGCAGAGGCAGCATATGGTTGTTATATGATGTAGGGAGCAACAGGATTCCAGCCCTAATCTCTGCCTTTCTTATCTAGCTTCCTTCACCATCATCCTTTTTCACTGGCTTGTAACTTCCTCCATTTTCCAGACCAGCTTTTCTTTTTTTTCTGTCTTCTTCCCACAGCTTCCTGTTCTCTAGTACTGATTGTATACACTGGTTGCTCAAAATCCTCTATCATATTTGAATTCCCATGTTGCCTTCCACTCCTTTCTTAAAAACCTTTTGTTAGTAGCTGTTATGACATATAGGGCTGAAGCAGAACTTTTTGGTTATGAAGGCTTGGGATTTTAGGAGTTTAAGAGTTGGAGGTGACTTTGCTAAGCCTGGTTTTAGTGATAATTTGAAAGGGGTGCTCACAAAGGGTTGAATTTTGTTGAGTAAAACTTAAACCTACAAATGCTACAAATAAGAGTAGGGACCCTGCTGAACAGAACCAGATGCCATTGAGCAGAACCACCTTGGAGGAAGGTCTTTCCAACAATTTAGGGTGATCTTGAATCCCAATCTACAATACATATTTTCCTTATTTCATTTTCATACATGTGAGTGAAAAACTTTAAAATTGTTATGTATTTTTGGCAGGAATCTTACAAAAGCTTTGAAAGTCATTTTCATTTACTTTTGTCCCTATTTTGTATCATTTTGTAAAACAAATGTGAAATTTGTGTGTATTTGCAAAAACCTGTTGTTTTACATATACAGTGGACACTTGGATTTGGTTCCAGGACATCTCATGGATACCAAAATCTGTGGTTGCTCAAGTCCCATTATATACAATGGCATAGTAAAATTGTGTCTCTTATATAAAATGACAAAATCAAGGTTTGGATTTTCAAAAAATATATTTTAAAGCCATAGATGGTGGAATCCATAAATCCAGAATCTCAGGATATGAATGGCTGACTGTAACAAATATTTCTTTTGCCCAATTCATTCCTTGTGTGCAAAAATCTTTGTTTTTGATGGTCTTGATGCTATTACATCACCTCCCCCTACCAGTGCCGATCTCAAGTAAACATGAAAAATCTCATGATAGCTGGTATTTTTTATTTCCAATATGAAAAAAATGGGGGTACGAAGATTTATGAAAATTCTTTGCATTCTCTAACCCAACGTAGATCGAGTAGGTCTCTGCTTCGATTCTGCCTGTATCTATCCTCCATTAACTTCTGCCAACTTCCCAGTAACCATGACCTTATTCTGGTGTAGGCAAGGTATCTCTGGTGCTTGTAGCACACTCTCACTCTAAAGTCTCTCTTTCTACAGAGGACTCAAACTAGGATAAGTCCCAGGGAGCCAGCAGGAAACTGAAGTGAAGTGTGTTGTCTGCCTTTCAGCCACAAGGCAAGCCCAGTGGGGATCCCCAGGGATGGCAGTCTCAATCACTGTAACCCATGGAACTGGAAAGATTAGACGACTTGATGCAGTTCCAAAATAACTCATTGACCAACTCTGAAAGCGGTATAAGCAGCATGTTTTATTAAATAATTTGAGAAAGTTTTAAAAGGAACCAAGTCATATATGCCAAATACCAGACACTCTGCATATAACTTTGACAAAAAAGAGCATTCACTAAGGGGTTCATTCATTCCTAAAGAAGTTCTTAAAATAAGCTATTTACTGGAAGAGAAAGAACACTTTATTGATTGACATTTATGGTCAATTTGGTGCAATACTTATGCTTATCCAGTTGCTAGCCAAAGAGTGTATTGGAAAAAATCTCCCTCCTCCCTCTCACTATTTTTCTCTTTCATAAAATGATTTTATGAGGCAAAAGAAACAAAGCACGCATGTATCTTTCCCACACTGTCACTTATTTTTACATCATTTGTTATTTCCTCTCTTGGTGTGCCAGTGGCACCCTCATCTCGGCTCCAAGACGGTTCCCTTAAAAGAGATTTGTTCTGTGAAGATTACAGATAATGACATTTCAAAGGTATCTTTGTAGACTCAAAGGAGAGTCTTCATTTAGTGGGGGGAAATTAACAATCCACCTCAGAATTGTTTTAGGACCAAATGAAATAGGATAAAGAAATAGAGGCTTGAGGAGCCGTGAAGAAGATTGAAGTGCTGGGCCAATGACTAACCATCCACCCCCAAATTCTTTACTGTCCCATTTGAATTTCATAGTACCTAAAGGATAACACATTACCTTATATATTCACTTTGACCTTGTTATTGATTACTTTTTTGTGTGTTCTCCAGGTAAATAGAGACAATTGTAGCAGAACTATAAGAGATGGCCTTTTTGGTTGTGGTCCCCAGTTTGCAAAATGTTATCTCCAGGTAGTTGAGGGTAGCAGCCATCTTAAAGGCCTTTGCTTGATTAGAAAGAGCTTTTTTTTTTCAGTCCTTTGTGTCTTGCTGCAATTTTAAAAATTTATTTTAGATGTTAGTTTGATTCTTTGCTCTTTAGTAGTTAAAAAAAATCCCCGCATGGGATTATTTAGTTTATATATTACAAAATTTCATTACTTTTTCATTGTTTTGAATTTATTTGTCTTTACTCTGTAGGCAGCCAATTAATACAATAAATACTTTTTACCATTTGAACTGGGAAAATAGGGCAAGAAACAGTCTGAAAAATGGCCTATGAAATAAAGAATCTCTTCGAACGGGGCATTTTTGCCCTGTTTTCCTCATTTATGTGCAGCACGGATGGGGCCTGCCGTACACCATCACATGACGCATGGCAAGCCCTGCCCACATTCCACCTAAAGTGGGGTGAAAGCACCAAAATGTGTTTTCTTCTCCACCATGGGGAGGAAAGTGTAGTTTCCTGCACTTTCCTCCCCTTTTTGTCGTGAGATGGCAGAAAGGGCAGTGGGGCAATGTATGTTTTTATTTATTTATTTCCAACATTTAGATCCCACCCTTCTCACCTGAAGGGACTCAGGGCGGCTTACAACAATGGCAGTAATTTGATGCCTACACAAAATCAAAATTACACAGTACATAAAATTAATTAAAACTATTAAATACAATATAAAAATTTTAAAACAAATAGTCAGATCCATTTGTCCACAAAAACCTCATGCTTTAGCCATAAGTCAGTCTGTGTCGTCTTTGCCATTATTCATTAAAAGCCTGAGCACATAACCATGTTTTTAGGGCTCTTCTGAAGACCAAAAGTATTGGAGCCTGTCAAATATTTCTGGGGAGGGTGTTCCATAGCCGGGGAGCCACCACCGAGAAGGCCCTGTCCCTCGTTCCCACCAGCCGCATTTGTGAGGCAGGTGGGACCAAGAGCAGGGCCTCACCAGATGACCTTAGGGATCTTGCTGGCTCATAGGAGGAGATATGTTTGGACAAGTAGATTGGGCCAGAACTGTTTAGGCTTTATAGGTCAAAACCAGCACTTTGAATTGGGCTCGGTAGCATATTGGCAGCCAGTGGAGCTGGCTTAGTGGGGTAGGGGGTGTGCTCCCTGTATGCCACCACAGTTATTAATCTGGCTGCCACCCGTTGCATTAATTGGAGCTTCTGGGCCGTCTTCAAAGGCAACCCCACGTAGAGAGCATTGCAGTAGTCCAAACAGGATGTAACCAGAGCATGGACCACCGTGGCCAAGTCAGACTTCCCAAGGTACGGGTGCAGCTGGCACACAAATCTTAGTAATGCAAATGCTCCCCTGGCCACCGCTGAGACCTGGGGCTCCAGGCTCAGCGATGAGTCCAGAACACCCAGACTGCGAACCTGTGTCTTCAGGGGGAGCGTGACCCCGTCAAACACAGGCTGTAACCCTATACCCTGTTCGGCCCTATGACTGACCAGGAGGACCTCTGTCTTGTCTGGATTCAGTTTCAATTTGTTCACCCTCATCCAGTCCGACACAGCGACCAAGCACCGGTTCAGGACCATGTTGCCCCACTGCTCTTTCTACCACCTGATGGGGGAGGGAAAGGGTGCCAAAGTAACCTATCCCTTTCCCACTGTGTGATGAGGGGAGCGGGGAGGGCCGCTCCACACAACCTTCTTTTTCACCTGTGATTGCCATGTGAAGAAGTCCTAAAGTCCCCTTTCAGTCAAGGGCAGGATTGGGGGCCAAAATTATGGAATTTGGTATGACCCATGAATAAGTTGGTGGTCAGTTTGGGGAAAGGAGAAAGCAACAAGGCCACCTCAAGTGGTCAGCCACCTCTGGCTACTGCCACCATTTCCCTGTCCTGGAATCCCAAAAGGCCAGAAGCAGCACCACAGTGGAAAGATTAGAAGGTTTTAGTGGTTTTTTTTAAATCTTTTCTCACAATAGACTAATTTTTTGCCTTTTGCCACTTTCATTAAAGAAGAAGATGGATCCCTTTTTCTTGAGTGAAGATTTGGCTCATAGATAAGTCAACCCTGTTTTTTGTGGGTTGATTTTCTGACTTAAATTTCTAGATTTATACATGAGTATATAGCGTATGTTGCTGTGATGAACAAGCTGCTTTCCTCAATTCCACTTTCATTGATATCATTAAAATGCTTTCTTTTATCATTTTTGTTAATTGATTTTTGCTGCTCTTGTTGGTAAAGAGAACTAAATTATTGTATAATAATTGCTTATAATACTTGCTATTGCTGGTGTTATAATTTTCAATAATGTTAACAATAATGCGGGCCAAAAGTGCTGAAAGTTCTGTCAGAGAGTCTGTAAATTCAAACCCTTTGATTTTACAGAGCTTTAAATGTAGTGCACAGGCACAGATTTCTAAGATGTGACCTTGCTGCAAATGATAAATCATTTTTGCCAAACCTAATTGCCTCACTAATATGCTCCCACACCTGTCCCAAGTTTTTCCACTTAATTTTTCTGCCAGCCATTGACAACAGCTGATCTCATTTCTTCTCTGAGTTGCTGCTACATTTCATTAAAAAGCCTATACAAACATCACCAGATTTCTTCTTTGAACTCAAGAAGGCCACTTTATGATTGGAGGTGTCAGGTTATCTAAAAGAAACTGTTAACTGTAAAGACAGGTAACAATCAACAGGTGAAACTAGCAAGTCAGCCAATGCAAACAGAATTATTCTACAGTGGAACCTCAACTTAAGAGCATCCCAACTTAAGAGCATTTGAGTTAAGAGCTGTTGTTTGGTCTGGTTTTACTTTGACATATGAGCAGTGTTTTGAGTGAAGAGCTAGCGCGAGAGGGACTGCTAGTGCGAGAGTCCAGGGCATTAGGGCTTCAAGGGAGCTGCCTCCACGCCTTGTGCCTCTGGAACTCATGCTCTTGTCTGCTTTTGGGAGATTGTTATGTGCTTTGCTCTTGTCTGCTTTGTTCTTAACTGCCTTGAGGAACTTTGAATTAGTTGATTTTGTGTGGGGTTTTTTCCTGGTATGTTTGGCTTCATGAAGAGAGGGAGGGAGAGAGAGAGAGCAAGAGAGGGAGGGAGGCTAGAATGAGTACAGTATGAAGAAAATGATGCTTCTGCCCCTTCACTTTGTGCTTCCTTGCCACAACATTATGCTTCTACCATTTTACAGTTGATCTTTCTTTTTTATTGTGCAAGTTTTTCCTTGCAGTTACACTGTGGCCAACACACATTTTGTTGCCTCAAATGTGCTTCCTTGCCACAACTTTGTGCTTATATTATTTTAAAGTTTATCTTCCTTTGTTTTATTGTTCAATGTGAATGTACATTTATACATTAATTGTTATTTATAAAATACATTTTTTATTTTAAAACATGTAACAAAATGGGGGTGGGGTGGGGCTGGAACAAATTAATAGCATTTCAATGGGAAAATTCACATTGAGATCAGAGCAATTTGAGTTAAGAGCCCAACCATGGAATGAATTAAACTCTTAACTCAAAGTATCACTGTATATGTGCCAAGAATACTTGAATAAAGTGCATTAGAAAGCCAAGCAACT
Source organism: Anolis carolinensis (assembly GCF_035594765.1). Lineage (NCBI taxonomy): Eukaryota > Metazoa > Chordata > Lepidosauria > Squamata > Anolidae > Anolis > Anolis carolinensis. The sequence goes on along the minus strand of NC_085841.1, from coordinate 273,536,796 downwards.
TCATTAAAGCAAAAGATCACAGATGAGAAGAAATTCGTTGGATTCAACAACCACAAGACAGCAGCATTTTTGCATCTCCAAACATTTTTTGTGGGAATATGAAAATTTTACCTTGAATGTTTGCACATTTACAAGCATAACTAGGCATTTTCAAAAATTAAAATGCACATAAAACAAGGTGCAATATGCATAACTTCAAAAAACATAAACAGAAACATGCTTTCATCAATGGAAAAAAAGCTGTGTAAATTAGGTAAACCACACAAAACCAGTCAGGAACAGTATATACAATATTATACCAGTTTCTGTGTACTAAGCAAATGCAAAGTCTTGCAAGACAGAGATGAGACGAAAGGGCAGACAGGTTTCACAAAAACTTACACAACCAAGGCTGAGGGATTTTCTTACATATGCATCATTGATTTGTCTAGCTCAGCATGGTCTCCATAGGCTGTCAGCAACTTTCTACAAAAATCCTTCTTAGCCCAAACTGGGGACCCCAGAGATTGAAGCTGTGGCATTCTGTTATTGAGTACAGGTAGCCAGATTCTATTGGTCTGGAATTTAGTGACCAACCTATTTTAGTGGCATTATATGAACTCAGGAATCTTGGATCTGTTTTTAAGGTGTAGGGTGGTGTGGGGGTTGATATTGGCAGGTAGATTATTATTATTGACCATGCAGGTCCTTGCAGGAGGAGGCCAATTACTATTGCCATCCTTTTCCACTGAAATATCTTTAAGTATGAAGATTCTACAAGCATAGTGTATTCTTAGAAATCTCCTCTATGTGCTCTTTGTAGCTTACTCCCAAGTCACTACCACGGATGGACTACAGGCAGCTTTTCTCATTCCTGGGAGATATCCAGAATTCTTGACTTAATTCTTGACTTGATAATTTCATACACTTCTGACTGATAATCTCTGGGGAGGCTCAATTATATAGTGATTCAGTTTTGCCAGATTATTTCCAGGGCACTTTGGGCGATTCTACACAGACATGACAATCTAGTTTGGAATCTAGTTACTTCACTTCGGCAGAAAAAAAACGGTAGAAAAATGGAATGCAAAGATACAGAATGGGGGATGCCTGGCTCGACAGCAGTGCATGTGGAAAAGACCTTGGAGTCCTCGTGGACAACAAGTTAAACATGAGCCAACAATGTGATGCGGCAGCTAAAAAAGCTAACGGGATTTTGTCCTGCATCAATAGGAGTATAGTGTCTAGATCCAGGGAAGTCATGCTACCCCTCTATTCCGCCTTGGTCAGACCACACCTAGAATACTGTGTCCAATTCTGGGCACCGCAGTTGAAGGGAGATGTTGACAAGCTGGAATGTGTCCAGAGGAGGGCGACTAAAATAATCAAGGGTCTGAAGAACAAGACCTATGAGGAGTGGCTTAAAGAGCTGGGCATGTTTAGCCTGCAGAAGAGAAGGCTGAGAGGAGACATGATAGCCATGTACAAATATGTCAGGGGAAGTCATAGGGAGGAGGGAGCAAGCTTATTTTCTGCTGCCCTGCAGACTAGGATGTGGAACAATGGCTTTAAACTGCAGGAAAGGAGATTCCACCTGAACATCAGGAAGAACTTCCTCACTGTCTTGGCTGTTCGGCAGTGGAACTCTCTGCCCCAGACTGTGGTGGAGGCTCCTTCTTAGAGGCTTTTAATCAGCGTCTGGATGGCCATCTGTTGGGGTTGCTTTCCTGCTTCTTGGCAAGGGGTTGGACTGGATGGCCTACGAGGTCTCTTCCAGCTCTATTATTCTATGATTCGATGATTCTATGAAATTGAGTAAAAGGAACTAGATTCCCTGTGGGGTAATTTGATAGATATCTAGAACCATTTGAGGCCAGGAAGGCAATTACACTGAACACGAAATCTGGCCTTAAACTGCAGGTTTATTTCAATTTTCTCCAGAGGTGGGTATCAATGCACCAGAGGCATAAGGTTAAGAAAGGAGGCAATCAATTATCTTTCCCAGGGGTGAATTAGCTCCTTGCTGTCCAACTATGCCCCTGGGCATTTCTCAGCAGCCCCATCTGAGAACTTTTACTGTGCTTCAGCAGGGACGGGTGTCTACAATGCAGTTCATATTTTCCATGAATCTGGGATACACAGCACTGGGATTAGCTGCAACATTTTTTCAAGGGTACACTATACAGGAAGAAAAAAAAAATCTAACAGGAAAAAGAGAAACCCAAAGCAGATCCCAGCTCTGTAATTGATAAGTGTCTGAGCTAAGGTTGGTGGTTCTAGAGCAAATTCTTTGAAGCTATATAAGGAAATGGTGACAAAGATTGGGATAAAAAAAATTGGCTTAGGTTTAGTTCTCTTTCTTTCTTGCCTCCATTCAGTTAATGAGACTCAGACACAATTAAGAGGTTAAGTGGGAGAGGAAAAGCATGCATCACAATCTAGTTGAGATCCTACCTGTTTAGAATTCAGGGGAAGAATTAGAATGCTATGGTTGAATGTAGAATAATGCTGCACATCAGGAATTTCCTATATTTGTAACAGAGTTGATTTATAGAATCATAAAGTTGCTAGGTTATTAGGTCCAACTCTTGGTCAACAGAGGATCTCCAGGTAAAGCATCCATAGCATGTAGCTGTCCAATCTCTTTTGAAGAAATCCAGAGAAGAAGACCCCACCACTTTCCATACAGTTGATTCCATTGTGGGATCGCTCTCACTGTCAAGAGGTTCTTTCTAATGTTCAATTGAAACATATTCTATTGTAACTTGAAACCATTAGATGTGGTTCTACCTTATAGGGTGGCAGAGAACAGACAGTACCCCCTCTCCTTAATAGCCTTTGAAACATCTAAAAAGTGGAAGGATGTCACCCCTCAGTCTTTTCTTCACAATTATTATTATTATTATTATTATTATTATTATTATTATTATTATTATTATCTGCATTTCTATACCACTTTTCTCACCCCTGGGGAGACTCAAAACAGTTTCCAACATAATAAATGGCAAAATTCAATGCCTTACATATATATATAAATATATCACATATCTAAATCAAAAACATACAACTGTAGATTAAAACCATTAAAACTATAAAAACATCAAACATAGACATATGCATGAAACATGTTATTACAGCAATTAACATAGATCCCTTCTCCCCTCCCCCACCACCCCCCATCTCCTATCTCCCTCTCCATAGAGTTTCAACCTTTCTTTATATACCTTCCCTGCTCGCCCAGGGAGCAAGATGATGGAGGCCCTCAATCACTAAGCTAAACATGCCCAGGCCCTTCAACTTTTCCTCATATGTTTTGTTCTCCATGCCTCTTATCATCCTCACTGCCCCTCTCTGAATTTACTCCACCTTGTCTATATCCTTCTAAAAATGGGGCACCCAAGAATTGAACAGACTCCTCCAGATGAGGCCTGACAAGTGCAAAATATAATAGGACTATTACTTCAATCAATTCTCAAACTATAAACCTCATCACATTGATGACGTCCTGTGGGGAGATTTGCCACCCTCTGTGGTGAATTGGCAGGTCAGTAGGACAATCCCAGTGCTCCATCTCACTGGCAGCAATGCTTCCCCATCACACACGGGGAAGCATCACTGTGCGGCTTCCCCCCATGCTGGCCCCATTTTCAACAAAACACAAGAAGCCTCCCATGTTCTGGGTGCAGCATTGTTGGACTCTTTCACCCCAGTTGTGCTACGGAGCCCCACTGGAATTGAGTCTGTGTTGTCTGATGGGAAGTGTGGGGTTCCGAGACTCAACAAGGGCAAAAGCATCCTACGGAGCTGCCAAAGACCTGTGTGATGAAGTCATATGCCTCTATTCATGCAGGCTAAAATAGTATTATTTTTTTGCTGTGCATCACACTGCTGGCTAATTTTCACGAATTCTTCCAAGGACTTTATCAAATGCTTTACTAATAGTCAGATAAATGGTATCCACAGCATCACTACTATCTACCAAACTAATTGAGAAAAGATATAAGATTAGTTTGGCAAAATTTGTTTTGCTAATCCCATGATGGCTCCAACTGATCACTATATTATCATCAATATACAGTAGAGTCTCACTTATCCAATGTTCTGGATTATCCAATGCATTTTTGTAGTCAATGATTTCAAAACATAGTGATATTTTGGTGCTAAATTCGTAAATTACTACATAGCATTACTGCATATTGAACTACTTTTTCTGTCAAATTTGTTGTATAACATGATGTTTTGGTGCTTAATTTGTAAAATCATAACCTAATTTTATGTTTAATGGGCTTTTCCTTAATCCCTCCTTATTATCCAACATATTCACTTATCCAACGTTCTGCCGGCCCGTTTATGTTGGATAAGTGAGACTCTACTGTACTTGTAAACAGACTCCTGTACAATCCATTCTAATATTTTTCCTGGTATTGAGGCACAGCTCACTAGTCTGTAGTTTTTAAAGATTTTTTTTTGCCTTTTTGAAGAGAGGGACAAAGTTTGCTTGTCTCCAGTTCTTTGGCATATTTCTGAAATATAATGGCAAGTGATTCCGTGAGTACGTCCAGGTTCATTCAGTACTCTGGGATGCAATTTATCTGACCCTGCTTATTTGAACTCATTTGCATTAATTAGGAAACCTATCCAAGGGTAGCCATGCTGGTCAGGCAGACAAATAAAACAAAATCTGAAACTAACAAAAGAATGATACCTTTTTCTGCCTGTAAGAGATTTCTCATTTGAACAACAGAAACATGTAAGACAAAATGTAGGCAACTGTCGTTTTTCTTATTTTTGACATGTTTTAGCCTGATAATGAAGCTCGTAGAACTTCAAAAGCTTGTGCTTTGTGCCTTTTAGCTGGCCTATAAAGCTATCACTCTTTTGTGGAGTTTGGGTTTTCTTTTGTTAAGTTAACTATGTGATTCCCAACTCATTCCTTATCAATCTTGAATTTCAACCTGGATTCTGTACCAGTCTTTGCTGATACATAGAAGCCTCTTTTAGGTGAAAAACTGAAGCAAAATAGGAATTGAATAATTCTGCTTTTTTGTTATGGTTGCCGAGCACTGGTCCCACCATTTCTTTGATCATTCTTTTGCTTTTAACATAGTTGGAAACCCCCTTCTTTTTGCTTTCTGCTTCTCTAGTCAGTCTCAGCTCATTTGAACTTTAATTTTCCTTACACTATTCCTGCAAGATTGGGTTACACATTTGTATTCTTCCTCAGGGATTTCTCATTCTTTCCATTATTTATACATGCCATTTTGTTTTCACTTCCTCCTCATATTTATTATGCAGTCACATTTTTCCCATTTTTCTTTTTCCATAGAATGGTTTGTGAATGTGTTTTTAGCAACTCCTTCTTCATGAAATCCTATCCGTTCTTTATTTATATATATAGCGCCATCAAAATGCCTAGCACTTCACAGAATAAAAGGAGTTGCAATCAGCCCTGCTAAGGGTAAGTTACTCTTTCTAAGGTACACCAAGAGCTTTAAACCATGCAACTTCTGAAAGATTTTGTTTTTAACACTGGAAATTATTTAGATTGTGATTTGAACATCACATGAACAACCTTTTGCTTCCAAAACAGGACTTCCCATAACATTTGTGTGCGTGCAGAGGAGGAAGAATGGACCAGTGCTCATTTTTCTGTGGATAGATGCCATTGGATGCAATTTCTACTGTGATTTTGATAGTTTATCTCTTTCTTGCTTTACTTTTTAAAAAATACATTTATACAGGGGATAGTAATATATATCATATATTTGCTTCTCTTAATGAGTGTTCTGCCTATATATATATATATATATATATATATATATATTAGCTTTGCCCGGCCACGCGTTGCTGTGGCTTATGGGAATCCTTTGTTGGCCAGGTGGAATAGCAGTAATAGCCTTGCAGCCTCAAAGCCTGGCCGTTTTCTGAAGTAGCTGGAGCTTTTTGTTGTATGAACGTAGAGGCATGGATGAGGGGTTGTGCTGCCAAGTTTAGTGTTTCTGGGATGTGTAGTTTTGTTGTTTTGTCCTGGGCCGAAATTTCATTACCCTTTTATCTATCTATCTATCTATCTATCTATCTATCTATCTATCTATCTATTTATCATCTATCTATATTACAAGAGAGAGAGAGATTTTACATGTCCAGGCATAGTCTAGAAAAGAACTTGAAACACATTTTTCACAAGTGTCACCTACAGCTCTTTTCGCCTTCTTTTCAGCTATGGATATGTTTGCATGAGGTGGAAAATAGAAGCAGCCATTTCCAGTCAAATATATGTTCTAGCCAATGAAGAATTTACATCTGAATGACATGTGGAGAAAGAGATGTTGCTCTCATGTGCCAAAGGAGCTCAGATGCCTAATGAGAATGGAGAGGCAACTTTACATTTTAAAACGCCTGATGAGGTCCAGGCAGAAGTGAAACTGCCCATACCCAACAAGCCACCAACTTTAACTTGGCTATTTTCTTGAAATGTTTCTATTTCCTATTTCATTTAAATGATGCATGGACACATTTTGCAGACTTTCAATACTGTGTTCAAATAAGGTTGAAATGAGAAAAACAAAACAAGTGAAGAGTCAAGATAATTGAAAACGGGAAGCCCCCGAAACACTCCCCCCAATAAAAAGACCCCATTTGTATTTTGGCACATGATGGATCATTTTTAAAATTGGCATTTGGTGATGAATAAAGTATAGAAAATCTCTCTCTGCATGCGTGCATGTGCTTAGAGTAATACAGTTTGAATCCCCCAGTACCAAAGCCACAGGTGGGTGTGAAGAGAGAATAAATTAACCAAGACAGTGGAAAAGTAACTTATTTGTTTGGACAAAATAGCATTCCTGTTTGTGACGATCTTTGCATTTGCCTGCCAGAGCCAGAATCAATGAATGGGCTGGGAAAGCAATCGGAAGAATAGCACGATAATTGTGAATTAGGAGCCAAATTATGCCAAGCACAATGAATAAGTTTGACTTTTCTTATGACAGACATGTATATTAATAGTTGGCACTTATTGAACCAAATATGAATATTCATCTTCATTTATATTTCAAGGCCTTTCATTCCTCAAGGACCACGGTGCTTTTGACCAATTTTCATCCACATTACTAAAATGACAGCTTTCACTCCTGGGCCCTGACAGAGGTCTGCAGAATTCATTGGAGGTCCAGGGAGGAGGGAGCTGGCTCCCGCTCCCAGCTGTCCACAAACACTCATTAAGAGAGGCAAATATCCAGCAGAATCTCTGTGAGAATTTTTAATCACGCAAAGGCTCTGCTAATTAGGTAGCTGATGGGGCATAGAGAGCACAAGGACGAATTCTTTAAACAAAGGACTAGAAACTTTAAGAGCTTTAATTACTTGGGCACAGAGTTCATTTCAGAACTTGGGAGCAAATTATTCTAATAACAATAGGACTAAGTGGCAGGCTGTATGAGAATGGTGTAGAAAAGTTCAATTTCCTTGGGCTGTCACAACCGTGACTGGAGTCTACAGAAAACCAAGAGGTTATAAAAACAAACCATATTGTGGAATAGGTTCGGTGCAGACAATTAGCTTCAGTGGGTCTTTGTCCAACTCTTCTTTGCTGTAGGTCTGGCATATATATCTCATGAATTGCTTTGTCAGAGGAAAACTCTGTTCTTTCCACTGTAAAGGCTGTGCTCTGAGTCGGGAAAACTGTCTCTGAGAAACTGTATGTGCACGCAAATGGATGTACATGCATGCAAAAACAGACCAACAGATTGATTTAGGTAATAATAGGCTATGCATGGGACTTATGTGAGATCTGTTTTGGCTCAAGATGTGCCAATTCAGGATTTCATGTGAGTGCCTCTGTCTCTCCACAGAGCTCATTCTACCGCTTTACCCGTGAACTCTGCTAATACTATGGACTCAAATGAAATACATAGGAACCTAGCATGGTTTAAAATGTTTGGGGAACTTGACTTTTGCGAATGCTGTCAGATGGGTTTAGTGGGTGCAGGTGAACTACAATTTCCATATGCAAGTCCCATCGTCCATGGTCCACCCCCTGCCAAACAGCACCAAGATGTAGAGTGGGTCATGGGAGCTGCTTAGTTTTAGCAATATACTGTATATTATAAAATGCCTTTTGGGTTATTTCTGCTTTCTTACTAATTTCCTTATCTATATATATAATCTATCTATATCTATATATATATACACAATAAAAGCGAAAACCTGTACATGTGTATGTGGCATGGGTGTCCGCTCACACAGACAGCCTCCAGCCTCCACAAACAGGCTATATTAGTACCCAGTGCTGAGGAGCCACCAAGTCACTCTTTTCCACGGACATTGTGGTTACAGCGAGCTTCATGAACATGCAGCCCAAACCCTGCCAATGTCGTTCCCAAACACTACGAACCGCCACCCAATGAATGATTTCATTTGGGGACCCATTCATCCTAGATTTTGCTTTTTCTTCCACCACAGGCAGGCATCCCAGGGTTCTCCATTGGTGTGGAATTTGCATGGGCCCGCCTACTGCCCTTCCCTTTCAAATCTTTCTCCATAACGAACAGAGCACAACTGAGCAGCAACTAAATTTCCTGGAGGAGTTTGGGGGATTGACTACACATGGTGGAAGTTGTAGTTCACCCTGCATCAAGTCAGAGCACTGGGACTCCTACTGGAGAATTTAGAAGAGTTGTAGTTCACCTACACCCAGAACGCTATAAACCCAAACAATGATGGATCTGGGCCAAACTTGCCATGCATACCTGATATGCCCAGATTTGAATACTGGGGGGTTTTGAGGGGAATTGGCCTGGGCATTTGGGAGTCGTAGGTACTGGGATTTATAGTTCACCTGCAATTGAACCCTGCTGTCCTTCAGGCGGCAGGTTTAAAACTTTTTATTCAGGCAGGCTTTTAAAGAAGAAGATTTTTAAGATTGTCAGGGGCTGCTGTGATTTTATATGTTTTAATTATGTTCAGTACTGTTTTAATACATGCATATTTGGTGCAGCGAGTTAAACCACTGACTTGCTAAACTTGCTGACTGAAAGGTTGGTGGTTTGAATCTGGAGAGCAGGGTGAGCTCCCACTGTTAGCCCCAGCTTCTGCCAACCTAGCCATTCAAAAACATGCAAATGTGTGTAGATCAATAGGTACTACTCTGGCAGGAAGGTAATGGCGCTTCATGCAGTCATGCCGGCCACATGACCTTGGAGGCATCTATGGACAACGCCAGCTCTTCGGCTTAGAAATGGAGATTAGCACCACCCCACAGAGTCAGACACAACTAAACTTAATGTCAAGCGGAAACCTTTACCTTTACTTATTTGTATATTTTAAGTTGTGTTGCAATACTTTAGTTGTGAGCCGCTTTGAGTCTCCATATGGTAAGAAAAAGTGTAATATACATAAAAGTAATAATAATAATAATAATAAATCTGTGCGGAATCGGAGCAATGAAGCCAAAGCATGGGATAAATAAGTCCTTTTTTATCCTGGTTCTGACTGGGAAATGTGCATTTTTGCATGACTGTTTATCTCTACAGTCATGCAATATGCGTGATTCTCTCTCTCTCTCTCTCTCTCTCTCTCTCCCCCCCCCCCCCCCCCCCCCAAGACTGCAGGTCCATTTTAAAGAAGCCCGAAACAGCTGATCAGGCTGTCACAGAGACCCAGCTGATTTCCAGCTGGCTTAAATGGAGGAGGAAGAAGAGCCATTGGAGCTCTCTGAAATTTTTATTTTAAAGTTTCTAAACTTAAGCAGAGCATGAAAACACAATTTGGGAGAAAGAGAAATCTGGGGGAAGTTTTTTTTTTTTTTTTAAAAAAACCCCTCCATTATGTGCTGATCCTCATATGTGCACATGAGAATCTCTTCATATTTTATATTAAGGTATTTGCATGTGCTCACACAAGGATCAGTGCGTAACAAAGGTAAAAAACAAAACCAAAAAACTTCCGGTGTATGCCCCCCATCCAACCCCCATTTTATTCTGAGACAAAAAAAGGCTGTGAGGATATTGGGGAAAGACAGCCCAGGACCTCAGGTTTGTGTGGGAACCTGCAAGCAGGTCCTTCGTTTGTTTATCCCTCTTTGAAACTACACATTTTGGCGCTGTCTGGAAGCACCCTGAGAGGACAGCAGAGTGAAAAGCCAGCACTGCTCCACCCTGTCACCAACCCCATTGCCCTCGAAATTTTTGGATTCCACTTCTGCATAGTGGAAACTTTTCAGTCCTTTTAAGCTCACCAATGCAAAGGAAATACAAGATTTGGGGAGTTATAGAAAAAGGGCTTAATTCAAGAAAAGCCCAGCATGATTTCAGCAGAAACATTTCTGTGGCTGTAACTCTCAACTGGGAACTGATCATCTTCAAAGTGTGAGGAGAAACAGTTTATATTTAAATTTTTAAATATTGTACAGATTATTATTATTATTACGATTATTAAATGAGATAATCTTAATAGTTTGGCAGAAGAGAGAAATATTTACTTTTGTTTGTATTGGACTATTTCTTGGAATAAAATTCTTTTTAAAATTCTGATATTCTGTACCTTCTTCATGTCAGGTCTTAGACAAGGGGTCAAAGTTACACTCAGCCATGGAAAACATTTCTAAGTGTCAGGCTACACTTAAAACTATAGAAGCCAGAGCAGTAAATGCTCATTATGGAGTAGATGTGATTTAATTGGGGTAGGAAATTGATAAGGTGTGATAATTGTACAGTCACTAATATTTTGTATATTATTTGCATTAGATGGCTTTATAATGTCTTCTTAATATTTTCTTTTCTTTTTTATGTATGTTTTTCCTTTCTTTCTGTTTTTCTTTTTCTTCTCTTTTTGTTTTTTCATTTACACAACAAAAATGAATAAAATTTTTATCTAGAAAAGAAAAAGAAAACATGGTTATAGAACAGGCTAAGAGAAACACTAGGAACACTCAATGTGACTTATATCTATATTTGGCTATATTTGGCCCTTCTTAAAAATTGGGTTGTTCGACAGAAAAAATGAAGAATGTCCCATGTTCCTGTACAAAGAGTGTGCTCTCCATCAGTCAGTCAAATAGACACTGCAGGAAATGGTACTGCTACAAAGGGGCTGGGCTATGGCGGAGGCTGGTTAGTAGCCAGCTGCAATAAATCACCAAGAGGTCATGAGGCCAGCCTGTGTCAGAGTGAGCGACCCCTGTGGCCGGAATTGAGCATACCCTCAGGGAGCTGGAAGCTGGAGAAGGTTAAATTGCCTCTGTGTCTCTGTCTCTATGTTTGCCTTGTATATGTACATTGTGATCCACCCTGAGTCCCCTTCGGGGTGAGAAGGGCGGAATATAAATACTGTAAATAAATAAAATAAATAAATAAAGTGAAGTGCATCACATTTTAGAGGAGCTGCCCATTTTGTCACAAGGGTGGTGACGGATCAGATTATGGTAACTGGACCTAGGGAAAGTTCCAACAAAATGCCAAAGATGGCAGGTGAAACTATATCCGATGATAATCAAAAGTTAATTATCTTCAGTTAGCAATTGGCCATCAAGTATTTAAAGCTCTTCAAAGAAGTAGAAGTCATTGATGGAACAATAAACAAAAGTTGGTATGAATTGTAATATTTAGCATATAGTCTATATTTAGCCAAACATATAATTAGATTTGTTTCTAAGGGCTTGTGCACACTGTGGTGCATATTACATTACAAACATGATTTTAAAGTTGTGAAGCACTGGAGAGATACCAGAAGTGTTTGTTTTAGGGGTTTCAAGTGGAATTCTGACATGGGGAGATACATAACCAGTGCCTAATCAAGTACATACTTTTACTGATCTATTAATTAGTGTAAAGAAAATGTTCCCCTGGTTCGCTGCTAACAATTATGTTTAAACTCATGTACCAACACTTCAGTATTCAAGAGGTGTTGAAAAAGTCCTACTTTTTCCTTATTATCAGGAACAATGAATTCAAATCACAAAGTGGTGTGTGTATGGAATTACAAAACAACAAAGCAATAAAAATGTTATTTAAAAAAAATGAAATAAATAGCTCAGAATTGGAAATTTGTTTAGAGGACCAGCCTCTTAAGTTACAGGAACAATGACGGGTGGCAAACATAGTTTACCTGAATCCCAGCACTAAGATGGGTACCAGGCCTGACAGTGGTAGCTAAAATTTCCATGTTGTTGGATGTAATTATTCACAAAGGGCCTCTATCCCAGGCATGGGCAAACTAAAGCCCATGGGCCAGACAGGGCCTTCTGAGCACTTATGTCCGACCCTCAAAATTTTCCCCACCTTCTGGGCATATCTAAAGGGCATCACAGGAAGGCATGCAGTGACTGGGAGCTCTTGGCAGAGCTCTCAGTCACTGCTTGGCTTCCTCGGGCCCTCTTCCCAGCGTCAGGATGAGTGAGGCCCCTTCCTGGTGCCGGGAGAAGCTCCCAGGCCAAGAGGTAAGTGGCAGGCAAAGCGGCTCTAAAGCTGCGTCTCCCGCCGCCTCCCTCTCTCCTCTCCCGGCATCAAGATGAGACTAGGCTTTGTCCTCATGCTGGGAAAAGCCCCTGGGCCAAGAGGCAAGCCGTGGGCTGCTTCCTTCTGCTGGCATCAGGACAAGGTGATGTCCTGTCCTGATGCTGAGAGAAGCTCCCGGGCCAGGAGGCAATAGGTTGGGAAAGCGTCTCTAAAGCTGCCTCAACTGCTGCCTACCTCTCACTTCTGCTGACATCAGGATATGGGAAGGCCCCATCGTGATGTTGGGAGAAGCTCCCAGGCCAAGGGAAGTGGCGTGTGAAGTGGCTCTAAAGCTGCTTTGACCATCACCTACTTCTCCCCTCTCTGGCCATTAGGGCAAGGTGAGGCTCCGTCCTGATGCTGGCAGTAGGGAAAGATAGGCAGGGGCCATGGGCTTTCCAAATCATCACCCTCCTCCCAGCAGGATGGGGCGAGCAGCCTGAGGGAGATCCACCCCGCCTCCTACCAGCCCCCCTCCTAGACACGCCCTGCCCCAGCCCTGCCTCCTCCATGGCTCGCCACACCTTCACCCCCTCTTGGGCCCACACCATCCTACCTCCTGGCTCCACCCCCACTCCTGGCTCAGCCCTCCTGGCCGGGCCTGCAGTGTGGCTCTATATTGTAGAATCAATGTAGTTTGACACCACTCAATGCTATGGAATCCTGGGAGTTGCAGCTTAGGGAGCCATCGGCACTCTTTGGCAGAGAAGGCCAAAGACCTTGTAAAATTATAGTTCTCATAATTACAAAGCATTGAGCCATGGCAGTTAAAGTGGTGTTAAACTCCCTTAATTCTACAGTGCAGATGGGCCATTTGTTCCTTCAACTAGTTCTTGTAGCAATTCTCTTTCTGTGGGAAGAAAATCTTTGAAAACAGTGTTTACATCCTATTTTTAATTTGGGACTTATTCTGTGCAAAATTTGCATGTGGTTGTTTTGTACAGAAAACAGCATTTTCAGTGTAGAAAAGAATATTTCAATGCAGAAATATTTATTGCTGTGCATGGATAGCTACAGCTGTCATTTTGGGTCAGCAGCATCCAGGCAACTTGACAGTCTTTTACACCTTTGACACTCTGCCTAGTTAGAATGAATTTATTAAAGTTATTTTGATGTGCTAATAAAGTTAGGAGCTAGGAAATAAGCAGAGAGACATTTCCAGAGTTATTGTCAATTGTCCCCTCCCTGGTTCGGTAAAACATGTACAAACAATCATGGCAGCATTGCCTGTGTAGAGAAAGTGCTTGCCTGTCACTGTCCTAGGGTCAAGTCAGCACAAATACTCAAAGGGAAGCATCCAGTGCAACAATAAAAGTGTTCTTGTGCCCTCTGGGTGTTAGGCTGTATGGATATGGGAAGGGGACAAAATGAGGGCATTGACCCTTCCCCATAATTATTCTACCTTGCCCAATGAAATGAGATTTTTCATAAGACCTCATGTTTTTAGCATTGGAGAGAGGCAAACAGCCTAGAATTCTCTATTTGTTGTGTGGATCTTCCCTTGGCAAGTGTGCTCGATCTTTTTCTTTGGAGTCTAAAGAAATGTTGAGGAAAAGTTATGACTGTAATGCCAAAATTTGGGGCCTGATAGTATTGGGGGTAGAGTTCTTATTGGTGGGGAAACACCTTCATGTTGCCTCCTATAGCTGCACCCTTGCTCAAGTCTTTCATTTCAAAAGTCATGTTTAATTGGGCTAAGTTTATATATATACCTTTCATTTTATGAAAAGCTACCACTTTTTTCCTTGTCATGTCACTCATCTAGCACTGTTGAAGAAAGAAAAATGTTTGGTAAAATAGAGAAGCCAAATTACAACTTTTAGGATTCCAGAGCATTGAGTAATGGCAGTTAAAATGGAATCAAACTGCATTAATTCTACAATGTAGAAGCAATGTCAAATCTTTGCTGAAATATCTTTTGACTCATTTAAATTGACCTCTCCAAGACACTTCTCATGTAGACATTGATATATGCTGTTTAAAAACATACACAAACAAAAACACACAAGGTGCCTGTCAGGGCACATATGTAAACATTTGTCAAGGTGTTCTACATCAAATGGTCTGCAGAAAGTGCTCATTCATCATGGTCAACCTTGTCTAGTGAGGAGATCTATAAGAACTGAAGAAAAATCATTAATTTGGACCTGTCTCTATATCTGTGTTTCAAGAAGCTTCCAGCATGTATGGAAAGAACAAAAGGTTGAAACATGTATGCAAAAGATAGCTAAAACGTCTATACAATGCAGCACAGAAACCCAGTGGAAGTTGCAATTTGGCATTATTTTGAGGTTTGAAAGAGGATGAATAGAGGCAATGAATTGGATGATGTATGACATGTTTAAATGTACAATCCTTAGAACAAACATATTGTTGGCCCATATCCTAATGGCATATTTCTTTAAAAAATGATTATTTTCCAGAATTTTTTAGTATTTCATATAACAACACTGTTAACACATATTCTGACAAATTGCCAGGGTTCACAGTCTTAAAGCTGCTTGTTAAGCTGTGTTCTCACATACATTCTGGAAAGGTTACCAACATGCCATGTCCTGCTGATCTACATGGGATTTATTTGTTAACCCTAACATATGGAAACAGTGGAAAATATTTTGTTCTGTGTGATTGTTTAGTATTCATGTACAGCTGTGGTAGATCCTATCTCAACTCCATCTAGTTCAATATTCTAGTTGCTACAGTAACTTTGTGTATTTGTCATTTCAGCATGGAGGCGACTGAAATTTCAACCAGTTTGAAAATTATTCGTCAAAATATTTTTTAATCTCAATAGTTTTAAATGTTCAAGACTTATTTATTTAAAGTGTTGTTAAAGTAATATCAAAACCAGCCTTTTGAAAGTGATCAGTGACATCAATGTTAACAGGCTGATTTTGATATTACTTTAACAACACTCTGATTAGTTTTAATTATTTTCAAAGCATTTGCTTGAAGCTTGCAGTTAGTTGCTGGCAGATATCTGCCACTAATACATAGTTGAGTTTATGTAGATTATATAGTTTGAAGACATTTTACACAGGAGGGCAGCCCCCTATATACGAAGCATCCAGACTTTCCCTTGTGGGACTGTATCAAATGTTGCTATTCCAACACTTGGGAAGTTCATTAGTTTCTTAGTAATTTCAGTGTTCCCCCTGATTAATTTGCAATGGATTGTTTTCTTTGAAAATGATTCTCAGAAACTGGTCCTGTATAATATTACCCTTTTCCAATGTAAAAAAGTAGTATTAAGCAAAATCTTTTGTTTTCAACGTTCCTGTATATTGATTACATCACACTGAAAGTCAAAAATACTGCTATGATTGTACTAAATAGCTTCACGCTACTTCACTAGCATTTTGCTTTTGTAAAAGTTTGGGCATTTTTTCCTTGTCAACCAAGTTTTTTTCTTTACTTAGAATATAAAAAAAGGAGATCACTGCTAGAACTAAGATGGATTTGGCATTTACTAAAGTGCAATTATGTGTCAGAGAAGTTTCACACTGTGTTTTATGCATACTTCATAGGAGCTTCCAAATAATACTCTAGAATAGATTAAAATATTAGCTGAGCTTTAATGCTAAATTTACTGAGGGAGGGAGGGGGTGATGGGTACAATAATGAGGGTGCAGTCGCAGTGTGCTTAAAATAAAGTAATACAAACTCCAGAATCTCGCTGGTTTTATCAATTGTCACTTTTGTAAAGCTATAGACGTCCCTACTATATTTCATTTTCTATTCATTTTTAGCAAAAGCAATATTGCTTCCTACACACTTTACTGTGTATGTGTCACACACATTATTTCATGTGAAGACACTTCACAGTGACTGACAGGTAATCAAAGAAACCTTTTTCTTCTTCATTTCAAAAATACTCTGGAGAGAGAAAGTAGTCACATTAGCAGAAATATATTTAAAGAATCACCCCTGCTTTTCTGCAGCATCTTTATAGAAATTAAAATGGGAATAGAGGGAGAACATGCAAGTAACTAATTAAAAAAATTCATTATGAGCAATCAATTCTGTGTTCCAGTAACAAGGGTCTAACAATGCAACCTTACCAGTGTGATAACTTTATTCTTTTGATGGTATAACTATAACATTTCCGTTATTTTTATTGCCTGACTAAATGGTCGTGGGTTAATATTACATGGTTTAAATCATGACCATAGATGTGCCTCATGTTTCTCATGCTTTGAGACAGATGGGAAGAGAATATATTTTGGGATTTGTAGGCCAGTGACTTTAGATTTAAAAGGCTGTCAATGCACATTTTTGAAAAAGTAGCAGAAGAATTACCGGTATTTATCTACTTTTGGGAAATAGAACAGCATTTTTTAAACATTCTAATTACAATTGTTACTGGTTATTGTTGAATGTGCATGTACTTTCCAATAACCTGTTGAATTAAGGCAAACACATGGCTTCATAGACTTTTCTTTGAGGTGGTTTTGAAAGTACCTTCCTCTGAAGCATGGTCTACAGCACTTCGCAATCATTGGTGGCCTTCAATTCAAGTACTAATCAGGACTGACCCCACGTAGTTTCCAAAATCAGTTTTAAATTGCTTTGGGGACAGAAAGATGGCTTTTTGACAACACGATGTCCTCCTTGAAATCCAGGACCATTACTGTGTTTGCCTTGGAAAAGATTGAAATTTTGCAAAACTGAAGGGGTGTGAGAATTGACACTAGTCTCAGCTGCTACTTCCAACAATGCCTGCTTGAAGGTGGAAAAGCAGTGTTGTCCTAAGGCCCCTTCTACACAGCTGAATAAAATCTGCTTTGAATGGGATTATAAGGTAGTGTAGACTAAAATAATCCAGTTCAAATCAGAAAATGTGGATTTTCTGCTTTAATAACCTAGATTATCTGGCAGTGTAGAAGGGGCCTAAGAATTAAGGCAATTGCCTCTACTAACATATGTTCGGAGCATCAGAATTAGACACCTGCCTGTTTCCCTCTGTTAGAAGCTAGAGAAGTTCATACCACACAAATAAATATATTTATGTCATCAGATTAGGCTGTTGCTGGTCCAGAAACATTCAGTATACAGTGGAAATTCTATTTAAGAGCATCCCAACCCAAGAGCATTTTGAATTAAATGCTGTCACTTGGCCCGGGTTTCGCTTTGACATAAGAGCAGCATTTTTAGTTATGAGCTAGCATGAGAGAGAGCACCAGTGGAAGAGTACAGGGCTTTAGGACTTCAAGGGAGCAGCCTCCGTGCCTTGTGCTTTTGTCCGCTTTGGGAGATTGCAGTCCCCTTTGCTCTTGTCTGCTTTGAAGAACTTTGCATTAGTTGATTTTGTGTGGTTTTTATCCCTGGTATGTTTGGTTTCATGAAGAGAAAGAGGGAGGGCCCTTACACACAGCCATATAACCCAGAATATCAAGGCTGATAATCAACAATATCTGCTTTGAACTGGGTTATATGAGTCCACACTGCCTTATAATCTAGTTCAATGTAGATTTTATACAGCTGTGTGGAAGGGGTCAGAGAGAGAGCAAGAGAGGGAGGGAGGCTGGAATTAGTACAGTATTAAGAAAATGATGCTCTGCCTCTTCACTTTGTGTTTTTGCTTCCTTGCCACAACTTTGTATTTCTACCGTTGAGCTATAACTTTGTGCTTCTACCATTTATAGTTGATCTTTCTTTTCTATTGTTCCATGTGAATGTGCATTTATATGTTTATACATTATTTATGTGTTAAAACACATAAAATGGTGAGGGGGGTTCAGGATTGGATGAATTGCATTCCAATGGGAAAATTTGCTTCGAGATAACAGCATTTTGCATTAAGAGCTTGCTCATGGAACAAATTAAACTCTTAAGTGAAGGTATCACTGTATATAAAAGGGTATTTTTTTATTTTGGGAAACACAATGTTTTGGATAAGCCCCATAAAAAATATAACTTGGGCAAGGAAGGAAACAGCAGAGGTAAAAGTGACTACAAGAATCCCAAGTATCTATTCCAGTTGAAGACTGGATTGGATGTTCGAACATTCATAGTGGATTTTGTCTATGTCTTAGAGATAACGGGCCCTGGTAGATATTCACCATAGCCTCCAGGGAAACTCATATTGGAAGAAACCCATCAGCATAGGAAGAATTACATGTTGCTGAGGGTCTTTTAAAATCTGATGCCAGCTCTGTGAACCACATGGTATCATTACAGTTTCCTTCTGAATGGGAAGTGAGTATGTAAACCAAATCCACTGGAAATGATTCTACTGTTTGGACTGATGTATTTCTCATATAACCTATGACATCTTTTTCAACCAGTAGGATGGAAGGAAACAAGGTGTGTTTAGATGCTTCATGAGAAAAAGATGGGGAGCACATGATATGCAGTTGGCTTTTCCTCTGGTAATTCCCCTGTTACCTTGAACTCTGTCCCATCACCAGGCAATATCAATGGGTGATGATGTACATTAAAAAGTACTGTGTCTGGAAGGTCTTTTTGTTGTGCTAGATGCATGATAGCCAATTAGTCCATGGAAACAATCTCAAACTGTTTCAATATTCCAGTGATGAATTTTGGCCTTCATAATAGCCATATGTACTATGACAATCTATTCATCCACTGTCACAGAAAAGTAGAAATAAGTGCAATTTAGGAATAAATTAATATTTTAAATCTCATTAAATCTTTAAAATGCCATGGATAGACTACTTAATACGACTTGTAGCTTATTGAGGAGTTATAATATCTTTTTTAAAAAACGAATAGCTTATACCTTATGGACATAATGTACTTGGATGCTTCCCTGGGAAAGCCCTCTTGAAATAAATGGGAGCTACACAGGTCTCTGCTACACCCTTGGGCAACCACAAGAAATACTTCATACTTAACACAGAGTTCCTTTAACAATAAACAAAACAGCAGCTGACTTAAACTCTCTATGAAGACAATGTGTTACTATAGATTGGTATGTAAAAGGATATTGTAGTACCTTTGAAACTGAGAGAAAGAAGCTGATAACTTAAGCTTTTGTAGACTTAAGTCTAATTTATCATAGGCAGAACTCTATGAAAGATTATGCTATCAAGTTTTTCCTCTTAGTTTCAAAGGTGCTTCAAGTTCTCTTTGATTATCAAATTCAGTTGTTAGTCCTGGCTATAGTAGCCCCATCACATCAATAGGACTTACCTATGTGTTGACTCACATTTTGACAAGATGATTGAATAAATCATTCTTTGATGTTCTGTTTTTAAAATCCTCCTAAAGCCTTTGTGTGACTTAAAGTTGTTTCTGACCTATGGTGTCACTAAGGTGAAGCTATTATAGAGTTTATTTAGCAAAATTTGTTGAGAAGGGGTTTGCCATGAGGGTGTTTCCTCTGAGGGTGCTTCTAGACAGCATCAAAATGTGTGTTTTAAATCTGGCACCTGACAGCAGGTCCACACACAGACGTCTTCCTTTGAAGTGGATCATGATGGAGGGCAGACAGGAGACATCTGGGGGAGGTTGGTTTTGTTTTGTGTTTTAAACACTTTGTTATGCACTGAACCCCATATGTGCACATGAGAATATCTTAATGTAAATACAAGCAGATTTCTTATCTCTTTCTTCACCAAATTGGTAATTCAAGCTCTGTGTAATATTATAAAGTTTAAAAGAAAGTTTTAGAATCATAGAATCATAGAATCATAGAATAGTAGAGTTGGAAGAGACCTCATGGGCCATCCAGTCCAACCCCCTGCCAAGAAGCAGGAAATCGCATTCAAAGCACCCCCGACAGATGGCCATCCAGCCTCTGCTTAAAAGCCTCCACCACAGCCCGGGGGAGCCTCCACCACAGCCCGGGGGAGAGAGTTCCACTGTCGAACAGCTCTCACAGTGAGGAAGTTCTTCCTGATGTTCAGGTGGAATCTCCTTTCCTGTAGTTTGAAGCCATTGTTCCGTGTCCTAGTCTGCAGGGCAGCAGAAAACAAGCTTGCTCCCTCCTCTCTATGACTTCCCTTCACGTATTTGTACATGGCTATCATGTCTCCTCTCAGCCTTCTCTTCTGCAGGCTAAACATGCCAAGCTCTTTAAGCCGCTCCTCATAGGGCTTGTTCTCCAGACCCTTAATCATTTTAGTCGCCCTCCTCTGGACGCTTTCCAGCTTGTCAACATCTCCCTTCAACTGTGGTGCCCAGAATTGGACGCAGTATTCCAGGTGTGGTCATCAAGTGCCTGGATGCCATCTGGATTTGTAAAAATGTTGGCACCTTCATTGAAAACATGATGGAGCACTGGAAAACTGAACTGTTTGTTAGAAATGAAAGCTATGGACTTGCCAACATCAGAAGAGGAA